>NW_027179766.1:442500-450000 GCF_036669935.1 Montipora foliosa
CAAGAGTGACACTTATGGATTTTACTCTGTCTAACGCCAGTGGATTTTACTCTGTCTAACGCCAGACGATTTTACTTGTCAATGGGGTACCCCACAGGAGTGAAAGGGTTAACAACAGCTAGATTCACTCAAAAACTATGTCCCCATTAACCCTTTCACTCCCAAGAGTGACACTTATGGATTTTACTCTGTCTAACGCCAGACGATTTTACTCTGTCTAACGCCAGACGATTTTACTCGTCAATGGGGAACCCCACAGGAGAGAAAGGGTTAACAACAGCTAGATTCACTCAAAAACTATGTCCCCATTAACCCTTTCACTCCCAAGAGTGACATTTATAGATTTTATTCTGTCTAACGCCAGACGATTTTACTCGTCAATGGGGAACCCCACGGGAGAGAAAGGGTTAATAACAGCTAGATTCACTCAAAAACTATGTCCCCATTAATTAACCCTTTCAAACCCAAGAGTGACACTTATAGATTTTACTGTGTCTAACGCCAGACGATTTTACTCGTCAATGGGGAACCCCACAGGAGTGAAAGGGTTAACAATATGACCTGGCAACAAAAATCAGACCTTATTCAAAATTACCCTGTCATCTGTGCAACGAACTTTGAACACATGGTACAGCTCGTTATAGACGATGTGTTAAAGAGTAATCTTATGCCTATTGGAGAAATGGTATACTTATTTCACGGGGTTGAATTCCAGCAAAGGGGATTACCTCACATACACGCATTATTTTGGGTATCTAGTTGCATACGAGAGCCCACCATGCTGTTACACAAATCCAGCTAGCAATGCTAATGCATAAAGAAAACTTCAGCCTGCCAATTTTAAACAATCGCGGTAAACTTTCATATCCACGAGTAACGACAGTGGCAATTTGATTAGAAATATGCATCCACTTGAAATAATTCATCCGTAGAAATAGCAAACGGTTTAGTGTCCAAGAAAAGAATTTGTGCAGTAACTTCTTCCACCAAGTTTGAGCTATTACTGGTGTACCGTTTTGTCGTTCTCTTTCTCTCTTCTTTCTTTTCTGTTCTTCGGTCACAGGCCGTCGAGGCATCTTGCAACCTTAGTAGATTCAAAATTAAAAATCTAAGACTTAATGCCAAAAATTGCAATTCAGAGCAAAAAGCAGCACTAAACAAATTAATAATAAACACTCAGCTTTAAGTTTATATTCCTCCAGTGCTTGACTTGAATAACTACGTAGTCACAAGTGTGTCCTGACCACAGCTATATTATGTCAAACTTTGGTTTGAAACCAGCGAAAAATGCAAGAAAAAATATTTTCCAAACCGTACCAGAACACGAAGAGCATCGACTGTCGAGAGCTTTTGGTGACGTAGCATACACGTGCAGCCGCGTCGAGCCACTGAAAGAGCGCGAAAAATGAAGCCTCGTTTATGCTCAGGTGTGAGTGTCTGACCTGGCTTGAGCCTGTGATCCAATCAATAACCAGTCCCTGGTCAGCGGTCAACTTAAAAAAAAAACAGCTGACCTCGAGGCCGCGATATGGTCACGTAATACTGGTCAGCGGCTATCAGCAGCTACTTTGACAATGTTATGACGAAATTTATGATCAATAACAGGACAGACGCATGAAAAACTGACATCAATTTGCTAAATTGCCTCCTTGATGAGCTCTAAACTTGAGCCCGTATATGGGTACGTGATACTGGTCACATTGGCATACATGCAGGGATGGACGGACGTACGATCGTACGGTGACCAAAACCAAATTTTCTCGCATCGATGGGTTACCATATTTTCTTAACTATGCTGCTCCGCGCGCGCGGAGCTCCGCTATTAACTCTGTTTAAACTAGAACCGTTTGTTTCGGCGCTTAACAACAGAACGGGAACATCAGTTGACAACGGCGCGCGCAGAAAAATGTCCATATTATGTCAGATTAAAGTAGAGTTCAGACTTTTCTGCGTTCTCTCGCGTCGTCAACTGAGGTTCCCGTTCTGTTGCTAAATCAACCTCAGTATTAGGTGAATTTCAACCAACCTCTAGAAACTCGGATAACAATGGGGAAATCTCTTTAATTGTTTGGTGATGTTTCACCGCATCGTAAGTTCATACCCACGATACTGACGTCATCATTATGTATCTGCTTCATGGTGGTATAGCCGTTCTAAAACGCTGGAAAACTTGAGCGGGCAAGTGACAATTTGTTTCGCTCGTCGCTGTGATTTTCATAGAATGTGGCACGAAATGTTCTAAGGCTTTGAAAAAGAGGCTGAATTGATGTTCTTTTACTTTACTCTTTTGTTCTCTTCTTTTTTTACCTTCAGGGTGGGTGTGTTCTTCTTCTTGGTGATGAACACGGTTTTTGGAAATTTGTCTGCAGTTGAGTTATTCATCAAGGAAAGACCAACATTCATGTCAATTGTTGAATATTCTTCTATTTTCTATTATATAATAAGCTCAATCATGCGCTCGTTTTGACTGGTTCTCACCTATGATCTATTAGAGGACAGACTCATAGCCGACGTCATCATCAGAAATTTGTAGTTCTTTATTTTATAAAACAAATAGATTCCTTGTTGCCGTGCGTCTGTTAAGTAATGGATCACAGAAAACGTCAAAATGTGATTGAATCAATTTAAGTAGTTTATATTGTAGCCGACAATTTTTTCACCTTTGCTCCCCCCTCAGCAGAACAGCAGGCCTCGGTTTTTCGAAACGTGGATAAGGCTATCCAGCGGATAAACACTAGCAAAGCCAATTATTACGTTATCCAGTGAATAGTGATTCATCCAGTAGATAGCGTTATCCACCCTTCTGGCAACTGGCGCCAGAAGTTCACCTTCTACGCCATTTCTTCATTCTTGGCGCAAGAAAGCTCTGTTACCATTTTTAACCTTGCCTTGTCTTTGCATTCAGACACGAATCAGCGAGTGGATATTACAGGATCTCGGTGTATTTTTTGGCCAAAGTCTTCTGTGACCTCATCCCCCTTCGTCTTGTACCTGCCTCTATATTTGCAGTCGTTGTTTACTTTATGACAGGTAATTGTTTTCGTTGTGCATGATGTGATTTCCTAAGTATTCGCTTACCCTCCCGGATCCCGTTTGTTCAATTATCCCAGATTGAAAATTAACCAAGGAGTTTATTTCTCTTCTCCTAAAGTTTGTTGAACATTGATATTCTTGAAAAACAAAAATAAGGAAATGAAACTTTCACCAAAAAAGTTTGAAAAATGAAACAAAATTTTGCCCTCATGCTGGATTAAGAGATAGCGACTTTCATATGACCTTGAAAAAAAAAATGGAAAAACAGAATGTAAACAAAAATGCAAAACATTTAATTGTCTTATCGAACAAAAACAAACGAGCGCAAATTTTCATTGGCTTAGCGAACACGGATGCAAATAACGTCTTCTCTCCATGGAACTCTCTAGAAAGTTTCGCTTTGACGTCATTTGAAATGAAGTAATGTGATTGGGCAATCGATCTGTTTACTGCCCATATTAGGAGTTTCCTTGGCGGGAATGAGGAGGTGGTTTTGTTTTAATCTTGCCAAACATTGGTCCTTGAAACAAATTGCGAACACTTTTTCAAGGTCACACGAAAATCGCTCTAAGTATTTTATTGGTGTTGCGCTCACTCGTGAAATATTTTTTAACACGAGAAGAGAAATTTCGTATCTCCAAGCGGCCATATAATATTCTATTTATTACATAAACACCAATGAAATACTAAATCATTTCACGAAAGGCATCGAAAGGCGCGTTTTTATATGTAACCATAGCAACAGTGATCTTTTCGCGTGTGAAGATATCCTGTTTTCGCGCGAAAGCTCACTTGGTATTTCATTGGTGTTTATATAATAAAATGCTTTATCAATTGAGCTGCGAAGCCACATCTGTTAGGATCAGGGAATTTTTTTGGAGTTCTGGAAGGGGTCATACGTTCGAATCCCAGTGAAGCTCTTTTTCAGTCCATTGCTCAAATTTTGATGTTAGTTTATTAGTATATTCTCAGCACCAAATACCCCAAATTTTCTCAATTTTCTTGCAGGCCTTGATCGTCAAGTTGCAAAGTTCTTTATTTTTACGTTCACCCTCATTTTGACGAATCTCTGTGCCTGCAGTGTGGGTTTCTTTGTCAGCGCATGCGTACGGACGTTCGCTATAGCAAACCTCCTAGTTGGTCTGCCTTATGTGTTCATGATGGTAAGTGATTGTAAGTGTGGCACCCTGTAAAATCAAGTTTACTTTCATCATGTCTAAAGTAAGTTTTAACCATAGTTATTACAGGGGAATATTTATGAAACCGGCCAAATTTCTTTGTTGTAGGTTTTTGTTCTCTTTTTTGGCCTTGTCCGTGCACAAAACACAATAGTTGTTTACTCTGTACTGAGGAACTAACCAATAAAAACGTGTTGGTTACGTAATTCATACATAGTGTATGAGCGCAAAACAAAAGATTGTGCACGGTCGTGGATTTTCCAAATTAAATCTTGGCTTCTTTGTTTGCTCCTTTGATGTTTGCTTATATAGCTCTAAGATTAATCAAAAAGGAAAAATGAAGAAGCTTTTGTCAATCGTAGTCCGCCACAAACGGATTCTTTTGGAATTTCTTTAAAAACAAACAAACAAAATGACACAAAAGTTTTAACCTTTTGACTACCAGGAATGATCAGCATGTAAATTCTCCTCACAATTTCAGTCAGACAAGTGTTGAGAATGAAGTTAATTATCAGCTTAAGAGGTGTGATTCTGATGTAACACCAAATTCTCATGACTACTCAACGAAGAAATTTATTGTACTAATTAGGAGAATGAACGTTTTCATCTTGGGAATTAAAGGGTTAAGGTGTAATGCGTCCGTGGGAAGGTTGGAAAACTAGTTGCATGGCGACGTGCGAAAGAAAAACTAAAAAACCAGACTGTCCTTTCAGGACCCAGATAAACCACCTTATAACCCTGCATTAATTCTCCTCAAAATTTCAGTGAAATGTTAGTCAGACATGTATTGAGAATGAAGATAATTATTAGCTTAAAGGGTGTGATGTTGATATAACACCAAATTCTCATGACTGCTCAACAAAGAAATCTATAGTACTAGTTAGGAGAATGAACGTTTTGATCTTAAGAATGAAAGGGTTAAGGTGTTATGCGTCCGTGGGAAGGTCGGAAAACTAGTTGCTTGGCGACGTGCGAAAGAACAACTAAAAAATCAGATTGTCCATTCAGTACCCAGATAAACCACCTTTGCTCTACATGAATTCTGGTAGTTCAATGGGTAGAGCATCCGATCGGAGGTTCCAGGATTTATAGCCTCCCCTACCTTGTCACCTTTAAAGAAAATTTCGCGGGAGACCCACGCCTTAACCACGTAAATCACCTCTTCGATTGCTGTGTTGCCAGCCGGCATGGTTGTCCTGGTGGTGTAATAGGGAGCTTACGAAACGCCGACGGCAGCGACGACGCTACAAAACAATAGGTTTAGTGAGCAAAAACAATGGCTCTGCACGCTCTGTACGTGCGTTTTACGTTTTGGTACATTTCTTTGCCGTCATCTCCTAAATGACGACGTGAAATGACCAAATTCAAGTTTCTGTGGAGGACGTTACCTCATGATGATAAATTTTCAGTTCTCTCTCTACGCTTCCAACCCACTCACACCAGTTTAATTCCGCGACAGTTAATACACATTTTTAACGCGAAAAGGCACCAAAAAGCTTCGTAGTGATATGAATAACGCGAACTTGTATTTTTAAATGAAGTCCTCGTAGCCGCCGTCGTCCTCGTTTCGTAAGCTCCCTATTGGCTATCATACCCGACTAGTAGCGGGGGAACGTGGGTTCAAATCCCGCTCACGGCAAATTTTCTTTCAAACATTTATTCAGTTGAAAATATGACTATTTGAGGTGTACGGGGTCAGTGTTTCTTTCATATACTCTTCATGCACAAATAAAATTAGCCTGTAATCATTAACTTGATCTTAGTTGGGTTTCAAGTGGAGATAAAGGCTCCCCTACCTTGTCACCCTGAAAGAAAATTTCCTTGGAGGTCCACGCCCTAACCACGTAAATCACCTCTTCGATGGCTGTATTGCCAGCATGGTTGCCCTGGTGATGTAGTGGCTATCACACCTGACTAGTAACGGGGGACGTGGGTTCAAATTCCGCTCTCGGCGAATTTTCTTTCAAGCATTTATTCAGCAAATAGCTTTATTTTTGTCAACAAGCAAGCAAGCTCTTGATTTTACGCCTTGGTTTTTCTTAAGGTGGATTTCGCTATTAGCCGTCAGCAAAACCACATAGTTTTTGTCGACTGGTTAGTTATTATTCATCCAGTGGGTAGCGCACTCCTCCCTTTGATCAACTTGAGCGAAGTGAAGACATTAGGGAGCATTAGGGAGCTTACGATACGAGGACGGCGACGGCTACGACGACTTCATTTAAAAATACAAGTTCGCGTCATTCATATCACTACGAAACTATTTCACGTCGTTTCGCGTTAAAAATGTGTAGTAACTGTCGAGGAATTAAACTGGTATGAGTGAGTTGGAAGCGTAGAGAGAGAACTGAAAATTCATCGTCATGTGCTAACGTCCTCCACAGAACCTTGAATTTGGTCATTTCACGTCGTCATTTAGGAGATGACGCCAAAGAAATGTACCAAAATGTAAAACGCACGTGCAGAGCGTGCAGAACCATTGTTTTTGCTCACTAAACCTATTGTTTTGTAGCGTCCTCGTTGCCGTCGGCGTCGTCGTTTCGTAAGCTCCCTATTAGCAACGACGACGGAAACGCGAACGAGAACGTCATCTCAAATCATAAATTCTCATTATTGTAATCACTTCACGATTATTCCAAGTTTTTTAATGTGCGAAAGGTATGGAAGTCCCTCAGCAATGAAAACGTTATGAGCAGCGCTTTATTTAGAGGAGAAAATGAAAATTTATCTTCAAATCCTGACGTCCTTCAAAAACCTCAAAATTTGGTCATTTCACGTTGTTGTTTTGCTGACAACGGCAACGAAATGGACAAAATAAAAAGGGCACGTGCAGAGCTTGCAAAGCTATTGTCTTTGGACACTAGTATGCAAATTTGTGACGTTCTCGTTGACGTCACCGTTGTCGTTGCTGAGGCTCCCTACTGATGGTGCGGACGACGCGAGGGCTAGTGGGTGATTTTGTCAAAGAGTACAAAGAGTTAAATTCATTTAACGGGTGTGGATATTGCACAACAATTGTTTCAGTTCTAACTACTGAGTATTTTTGCCTTCATTTTGATGTTTAGATTCTGATAAGCAACTAATGCACAAACAGAAGTCCACCAAATCTCGTTCGTCTTTTGCGCTCGAACATATGCTGCACTTAGAGCGAGTTCTTGAACACCAAAAATACTGGGAAGCAGAGAAAGAAAAAGAAGTGCAGAAAAGCTACTGATGACCGAAACACAGGTAAGCTTCTTCGCTTGAATCCGTTCAGTTTTGGCTCGTCGTGATTCGGGTTTGTTCGTTGTCC
>NW_027179766.1:470000-492500 GCF_036669935.1 Montipora foliosa
AATCGAGTTGTATGGTTTGGTCTCGTTGGAATTGTAAGGAATAGATGGTTTGTTCATGGCAAACATAGCGATGTACCAGTTGAAACAGAAATTATAGGAAACCTAAGATCTATTTTTTACGCCAATACATGTGGCCACCGATGTTTGAAAATGTAACATACTGCAAGAGTAGTATAGGAGTTGGGGGTACGAGAGCATTTTTGCAAAAATGCTCTCATACCAACCCAACTCCATACTACTTTACATTTAATGGCTTCCAACTTTCGGTCTCATATTCTTGGAAATCTATATGTTTTATATTTCTGCGAATCTATGCCGTGGCGAGGCAGAATGGTTTTAAAATAATATCTCATATAATAGTATAATGAGTTGCAAAGAACTGCATAAAGAACTTGTCAATATGGAAGAAGTGGTCTGTCCATTTTGCAATAAACAGATATCAAAGCATACTAAAAAAACAGAACAATGTTGCAATCAACCAGAAATAGTTAATGATAACAATATGCTAGTTTGTAAAAAATGTGGGGTAGTTAATGGCCATAAACCGCTTATAGAATTTGTTGATTTTCACTCAAATAAGCATAGATTTCATCGTAAAAGTGTTTACCAAAGAAAATATCATATAGAAAACATAATGAAGAATATAGCTGTAAAAAATGGTTTTCAGATTACCGTGAAAAATAGAGATAAGATATTGAGAATTTTTGATGAAATTGGTAAGGTCGTAAAATCTGTGAATATAGACAGAAAGCGTCTGATTAACATAAATTTCATTTTGAAACAAATATTTAAAATGCTTGATCTTCCTTTTGAAAAGGTCAAGACGAGCAAATCCAAAAAGACACTTTTAATGTATCAAAGGTATTGGAATGACATATTTTTGCTTGCTCATGATCAGATTTATTTGATAGTAAAAGAATGAATGTTTTGTTAGTCTGAGTCTGAGTCTGAGTCTAAATGATATTTTCGACTTTGAAAACAATTATCGTAGTCAATCAAAAATGAAAGTTTGGTTGATTTGTTAATAAACTCTGGTGGTCTTTTAACGCAAGTTAAGTAAAAAGCTTCGACATCGTAATGATAAAATTTTGCTTCTTCTTTTATTTCTTTCATAGCCAATCTGATTTCATGTGGTGATAATACCCCCCTTTCAAGGCATTTCAACAAAAATGGTATTTCGTGTATATACAAATTACCGATGCGTTTGTAGTTTTGGATTATTCTGTTCCAAATTATTTCTCCCATGTAGCTTTTCATGTATTTGTCTGAATAGTATAAATAGCACAAATAACTTCCTCTATGTTTTGAGACTGTAAAACCCAAAATTCCCATATATAATTAATCTGCATAATATTTTTTACTGTAAGCCGCATGATATTTTGAAACATCTGGGCATAAATCAGTCACAAAATCATCTACATTTTTTAATTCTGTGTGAAACGATGGTTGAAAATCACCGCTTCTCAACATGTCTTTTATTGAATTCAATAGATGTTGATAACTTTGGTATGCGTATGTGCAATTTTGTATTTTAAGATCCAATGATTGGAAATCCATGTAAGACTTGATTAACAAAGCACAAGTGCTTATTGCTACTAGGGCTATACCGCCAGTTACAACAGCACTAATGATTCCACCAGTGCCAGTTATGACTGAAATGGTATTACCAATAAGTTTGAATTTTTTGAAGCGTTTGACAGCCTTTTTGTAAGCCCAACACTTTCTATGGTATGCCTTATAATAGCTCTTTAGTTCGTCGACCTGATCTTCTGGGAGTTTGTCTGAAATATGGTTCCAGCTGAATATTCTCTTTTTTCGATCTGCCATATATATGGTCTAGATTGTTAATCGTCTGCATAGACAATATAGTATACCACTGACTTGACCACAAAAAGGTGATCTTTTAATCAGTTTAGTTGTGTATTTTTCTGAAATAGCATAAGTGTAACCTCTACCGAGCTTATGGTGGTCATAAAACCTCCCGGAAGCATCATGTAATACACTATGTGAATTTAAGATATCAATCCAACCGAAGATCTTTTCAAGTAACCATGTTAGACAGCAACTACCTGGTCCAAGAAGACCTATTTTACCATCATTGAGTTCTAGAATTTTCTCTTTCGAGATGATAAAAATGCAGGTATCTATAAACAAGTGCTGATTTTAATATTTTATCGTCAATGTTTGGATGTTTTTCCTTTGTTTTTTCAAAATTGTATGTCACAGATTCAAGCAATAAATTGATATACATATATATTACGTTATATTGTATCTTTGCATCAGAACAGTGTGATGATCTAGGATTGTCCTTTCATCTAATATAAAATCCAGATACACACAGAAAAAAGCTATATTTCCATTCAAAGGAGCAACATTATTTGCAGCATCTAATCCACCAAAAACAGTTGTGTTTGCCCCTACACGATTGCCAGCTGTAAAATCACCAATGTGTTTACTATTCCAATATATTTTGCTTTTTTCGGTTTTTGGTGATGATTTGTTGTCCCAATGCACGGATAAACAGTGCCATTTGTTAAGTTCACCCAAATCATTCTCACTGTAATCTCCCAGTTTCAAGAAACTTTGCAAACTAGCAGCAGGACCAATATAAACACACTTGTTTGCATCGTCAGCTCCAGACACCACAAGATTTGATCCGCTATAAGCAACAAATTTGTCAAATCCTGCGTTATCATGTCCAAAAAGACCATTGTTCCAGCCGCTATTTGATGAGCCTATTGAATTTAATTTGTAGACAATAAATACATTGACTGCATCGTTATTCAGATCCACTTGACTAATCATTTTTTGTGATCCACCAAATTTGATGAAATAATGCCCATTATGTTTTTCGGCTTTTGTGCATAATGTGGGTCGTTTTGCTGAATCGGTTTGTGTTGCATCACTTTCTTCATTGCTTTTGTCATATATTGTTTCTACTTTTCTGCTTGAATCCATTTTTACAGTCTGACCATCTGCTCTGTCCATTTGATAAGTGCAACTGGAATACATTCTGAGATATTCACTAACCCATAGATCCAGGAATGAATTACGTACGATGCCGACCACTTGAGATTTAACAACTACATGATTGTCATCAACAGCCGGTTTTGCGATGAGATTTTTGTCAGTTTCTATATGTCCATCATCGTTTACTGAAAGTTGAGCTTGAGCTTGATAGGTAAAATCATCATCAGAGTGATAGTCAATGGTGTATTCAATTCTGTCACCATTGTCGTCAAGAAGATGTGTACCATCTAAATTTTTTACATACAATGTCATATACTGTTGCATTATATAATTCAATTAATCAGTAATGTTTTGTAATGTATCATGTAAACATAAGATCTTACGCCATCCCCATCGTCATCATCAAAATTTATTCGTATGTTTGTTATGTTTTCAAAATATCGATTGATATTGACAGTGAGTATTTTGCTTGTTGAAAAATCTATGTCATAAAATACACTAGCGTCTCCATAAAAAGTTATATCGTGATTCGAATCTGATGGATAATTTTTTTTAGCATAAATTTTTATTTTATCAATATGAATTTTAGTAAATGTTAGATGTACTGTTCTAGAAATATTAAAATCACAACCCAGTGATGATTCTGAAGTGGTTCCATAGGCGTAAGACGGTAATATCTTGTCAAATAACCCTAAAATTTTATTACCATTCAAATTTAACGGCACATGCATTTGAAATTGATTATTTACAACTTGATAAGCCAATTCGTAATCATAGATAGTAAAATCAAGGTTGTTTTTTGCTTCGCCTTTTATACCGTAAATCAGGACATACAATGGTAAAAGAGTTGGGCTTCTATTGTCATAAGTGGATTGAACAGTTACATATAACCGTCTTTCGATAGTTGGTGAAGAACCATCTGGTGATAAGTTCATGATAAAGCGATAATATTTATAATCTGTGTTGGTTTTGACTGTAGTGGTTCTATCGGTGTTCATGTTTCTTTTTTCAAAAGTAACCTGAAATGAATTAAACTCCACATCAAAACCAGTTTTTTGGAAATATATTTCTAAACACACAGTATATTTATCGCTATAATTGTCACGTATCAGTTTGAATAGATTAAAATCGAATCGTCCTTTGAACAGACTGGAACCATCTGTTGCCTTTTGAACCTTGAATGAAAATGCTTTTTTGTTGTTTTTATGTGGCGAGTCATTATAGTCGATTAAATTGGCATCCTGTATTCCATAATCTTCTGTAAATTCCCCATCATCCATAGCATATTTCAGCACATTTTTTCTGTTTGTGTGCGTAGTTATGTGACTCTTCACTATTTCATCGTCTACATATTTCTTATTTTTTTCTATTTGTTCGTCTGTATATTTATTGTTTTCGGTACTTATAGTCGAAAAAGCGTCATTTACTTGCTTCAAAGTTATGGCATCTTGATTATGTGTGGCGTTTCCGAGATTTATTATTCGTTGATTGTTCATGTCTAGAACAGAAGTCATTACACCGCTTCCATCCAATTTCAATGTTTTTCCAACCTCGGAATCGACATAAGCTTTGTTTGTCACATCTCTAGCACCGGTTGGTTGTCCGCAATTTATTATTTTATTCAAAGACATATCCAAATTTCCAGTCATTTTAGAGGATCCGTCTAAACGAAGTGAATCTAAAAATAATCGATCAACGTAACCTTTTCCAGTGGCATCATTTCTACCTGTCGGATCAGCAAGATTGATGATCTTGTTGTTGTTTATATTCAAATTTCCAGTCATTGCTTGCGTACCATCTCGCAACACAACCTGATTTGTATTGGGTTTGGTTGATAAACCAGTTTGTAATTGGTGTTTTGTAACAGCGTCAGAATTGCCAGTGCCTTCAGCAAGATTGCTGATTTTATTATTTCCAAAGTCAAAATTGCCAGTTACGGAAATACTTCCATCTTTTTTCAAATAATTAGCCAGCTCCGTTTTATCAGCTTTAAAATTAAAAGAGCTGTCAACGTAAAATTTATTAGAAGCATCTGAATGTAGTATTGGATCTTTTACTCCTAGGATTCTTTGATTTTTCATGTCAATCGGATTTTGGGCTTCTATCTTTCCATCATTTGTATTTAAATCAAAGTAAAAGTTATGCAAATGCGCACTGCTGACAGCATCGCTAAACCCATGCCGAGCAGGAGCAATATTTTCGACACGTCTGTTATCCATATTAAGGGCTCCAGTCATTGCATTGCTTCCGTCTATTTTCAAACACCCAGAAACCTCTTTATCAACATAACTCTTAGTAGTTGCATCGTCATTCGTTTGAGGTGAATCTAAATTTCTCAGTTTTTTATTCTGCATATCATAATCACCGTCATCTGTTAGTTTAAAACCAACACCAGGCAATCCTTTTACTATTTCAATAACTTTTTCATGTGAAAATGTGTCTTCAGGTAATTTACCATTCGAGTAACTCATATACAATTGATTTATATTGTTTCATCAAAATTCTTCTTTACTTGTTTCTCAGGTTTGTCAATATATATGAAACTGAAAGGGTCTCTAGTTGCTTTCTCGTATAATTGTTTTGAGACATTGTTTTCACGACATATGAGACTTTTTTCATTAGTACTCGGAAAATCATAAATGGCAAAATGTGAGCAGTTTAATCTAATATCTTTTGGTGTCTTATAGTAGCTTTGACTCAAATATATGGCACAGCAGTTTTTATGTCTCCCCTGTATAAAATAGTCAACTAATGGTTTTTGGTTTTTATCACATACGAAATCGTCGAATATCACAATTTTTTGATTGTCACCATTGAGATTTTTTACAGGAATTATTTTATCATTGCTTGCTTCAATGATATCATAACCAGCTTCTTCACTCCATGGTTCGAACTCTTTCATGAGATTCCGATACTTTGACTGCTCTAAGTTTTTTGCATAAAGGTATATTTTGTCAAAGTACAATAATTTGTAGATCATATGCATCAGTGTATTGGTTTTTCCCGAACCAGAAGGTCCGCAAATGAGCATGCGGAAGCATTCTTTAGGCATGGATTTATGCTTTCGTTTGAAATTTGTGACATGATCATCTTTGGTGTCATAATTTAGTATTTTCATTTATATCATATGGGTATATTATTCCAATAAGATGGTGTTCAACATGGTGTTCAACACAGTGTAAAACGTTATTTTTTATATATGAATTTCCATTTTTATGTAAAGTAATAATATAACGCAAATGAGTTTACTCAAGTGGAAAGAACTCGCCAAGAGTAAATCTGAATTAGGGGATAAGATCAATTATGTCCATAATGCAATTACAAAGCATGATATTGATCAGAAGACCAGTCAACAGGGATTTTCAAAAGTATTCCAACCAATTACAAGTAAATTAGATGATGTTATTGATAGTAATCAGGCTTTAAGGTTGCCAAGGAAAAAACGACCACTGAAGAAAGGAGAAGTTCCTGATTACGGCATTGATATAGAGGATGAAGTTCCAGATATGAATCTTGGTGATCTATTTGAACAACCTGTTTTGCCACAGCAAGAAAAACAACTGGTGCCAAAACCACCAACATATGAAGAATCTTTACAAGATCTTCTGGAAGGAAAAAAAGAGATGTATGTTGATCCTAAGTACTTCCCTGAAGAACCAGAATTACCACCAGAATATGATGATGACGATGCGATCGATTATGGAATGGATGAAGAAGATATGGAAAATGAGATATTAGGTGATCTTGGTATACCAAATTATGATTCTGTTGAAAAGGTAATAAATCAACAAGAAATGACTGAACGAAAAAACAAAAAATATCTCAATAAGATCGTCAATGCGGCTAAATTCAAAAGAAATCAATTGAAAGCCTACAAAGGAAACGTTACAAAGCAATACAAAAGTGGGAATATAACGGAAGCTGATAGGCAAGAGGAAAACAAAAGAGTGGATCGCGCTATGAGAACTCTGAATGAATACATAAAACATTATCAAAACAAAATGCAAACAATGCAAGGTTCTGGTAGGAAAAAACAAAAAGGTGGCAATGTGATATTTTTTAACAAACCGAAAGAACTCATAAAAAAATTGGATTTGATCATTGGTGAGATATTGGCTGGCAATACAAGCATTGACATGCGAAATATGGGTGTTTCTATATTGGACACATTATTGAAAATGACAACAATTAACAAATCACAATATGGTAAATTATACAAACAATATTTCCAAATTTAATGTAACTTCATTATATAATGGAACGAGAGATAGTTTTATCATCTTACAGTGTGAAAAATAAAGGGGATAATAAACCAGAAGATTTTACAACAAATTTCACCAGACCTGTAACTCTAGACAACAATAAGCAATACGTTATCGGTCTTAACAGAGTCATTAACATGTCATTCACTTGGTTCAATGTCAATGCTGGGTACAAAAATCAATTGATCAAATACAGCTCAGATAATGGTTCAACTTTTAAGGACATAACCTTTCCAGCTGGGGTATGGAATTATACGGACTTTGACAGACACATTAAAAATCTAACGAAAACTGGTGATACGTATCCGATGACTCTTGAATTCAACGAAACAACATTCAGAGTCACGGTTACATTAGCTGCAAATTACCAACTCGATTTAAGAGCAAGTAATTTTAATGACCTGATCGGTTTTGATAAAAAGATATTAGCAAGTGGAACGCATATTGGACCAAGAGTGCCAAATCTCAGTCAAGACACAGACGTACTCAATATTCATTGCGATTTGGTAAACGAAAGTTTAGTTGACGGCGAAGAAACAGACATCATTTATTCATTCTCAACTAGTGTACTAAAACCAAGTTACTCCTTCACCCTCGAACCACAAAGAGTTACATTTAATCCTGTGAACAAAACTACAATTTCATCAATCAGAATCATGATAACAGATGGAAAAAGAAGATTAGTGGATCTAAATGGAGCGGATACGTCTTTTTCACTAATTCTAAAAAGTATCTAATGTAAAAGTATAATGAAACCGTATGAATTTAAGAGGTTTTACCATCCAAAACTTGGTAAATTTGTATTTCAACACAAAGGGTCTGGGCTTATCTTAGACAACATTTTTAAACCATTGAAGAGTGTGGCATCGTCTGTTTTCAAGAAATTTGCTAAGCCAATGGCAAAGAAGGCATTGGAATCGGGGATATCTCATGCAGGTGATAAAATTGGTAAGACGGTGGCAGAAAAGTCAGGAGACCTAAAAATGAAAAAATTGGCAAATTTGAGAAAAGGAGCTACAACACAAAAAGCAATTGTTCCATCCCCGCCCATTAAACAGCAAGAAGAAAGCGCTGATATGATACTAAATAGATTGATATCAGGATCTGGAAGAAGGCGTAGATTTTTCAAATAAATAACATGACAGCAAAATTATATAATACAATAGTATAAATGGCTTTTAGAACAAGTGAATTATTGCAAAGAAATGAGTTAGTGCGATTTCAACTTGATGATGTAATCCGAGCCCCAGGTAACGGTCAACATCAAGAAAAGAACGGTTATAGATTCACCATCAACGACCGGAGTTCTTTCTATGATTGGTACAATGCTTATTTCGAGGTTCAATTCCAGTTACAAAAAACAGCAGATGGAGCCGGTTACGCAGCAGCCGATAGAATAACGGTGATAAACGGATCTCATTCATTGATTGCACATATGATGATTAAAAGTGCTGGGAAAATTGTTTACGATACTGACAATCTACATAAGGTCACTTTTGTGAAGAATCTGTTGGAATATTCTGATGATTACAGCAGATCAGTCGGTAAGAACAGTTTTTGGTATTTAGACACAGATGGCACGACAGCCGATACCAATTTAGGATATGAATCTAGAAGAGTGCTTACACAAGCTGCCCAAGATAATGGAGGGGGAGGAGCAAAAGATGTGAATTTGATCATACCTCTCAATCGTTACAGTTTTTTTGAAGAGTTGCAGGATAAAATGTTGGTTCCTATGCAGTTGCAATTCAATTTGAATCTCCAGAACGACAATGAACTCATCAATATGGCAGCAGGAACAGATGCCGGCAGAGTAGTGATTAACAGATTTCTACTATGGGTTCCAAAATTAACACCAAAAGACAGTATGTACGACAAATTTGTAAGCTCTTTCATGAAAGAACACAAATGGACATATCAGCGTGAACTATATGCAGTGTCAGCACCTGCTAGAGTCAGTGGTTTTTTTCAGATTTCTTCCAGTATTGACAATGTCAAAGCAATTTTTGTTTATCTACAACGGGCTAAAACCAGAGTTGCAACTCAAAATCCATACATACTTGATACCTTCAAACTAAATGCAGCAGACGCAAACAGTTATTTAACAACATGCAGACTCGAATATGGCAATGGTGTTTTCTACCCAGAAACAGAATATGACAGTGAAAGCAAAGTGAGAATATTCAATGATCTGATGTCTTATGCAATGCGAAAAAATGATTACAACACCGGAACCCAGTTGAATCTTGCCAATTATAACAGCCTGTATTCACTGATCTATTTCGATCTTTCATATCAGGCAGAGAAAGTAACAAGAGACCCTAAACAGTTGATTTTCAGGTACAAACTCAATGCTAATAGTGCAGCAGATTTCAATGTCCATGCAGTTGTATTGTACGAAGAGTCGGTTGTTATTGACAAGGTGGGTAATGAATTGGTGATAGTTTAAGCTCACAAATGAAACAGTAATATGAAATCAAGTAAATGACACATATTTATTTGTAACGGGAATTATATAACATATATTATATGACTAAACTTCATGAAATCAACGTAAGACTTTCAGATAATCAAAAAAAGAATCTGAGTAATGCTTACCATAAAAGGGAAACAATTGTTCTAAGACTGACAAATGATTCTCTCAATGGAAACGACACTCTTTATGTTCCAGCAATGGTAAAAAAAAGATTACAAAAAAATCGACAATTGAACAAAGGAATGGACATCAAGCTTGCTAAGACTAATATCAGAAAACAAGTCGGCGGAAGTCTTTTGAGTACCGTATTGTCACTTGGAATGAGAGCATTACCAGCAATTGGTAAAACCCTTGGGTTGAGTGCTCTTGGTGGTTTAGCAGAAGCTGGAGCCAAAAAATTGTTAGGATCTGGTCAAAAAGGTGGTGCTATGCCATTACCCATGATGATACCTTTCAATGCAATCAATCAACTGATGCCGTATCTGAATATGTTTACAACCAAACAGCAAAGAGACATAATGAATGCGGCTCAAACAGGATCTGGCGTTAAAATAACACCGACTAAAACACAATCAGGTGGATTTCTAGGAACTCTGTTGGCTTCCGTTGGAATTCCTATGGCTGTTAATCTGGTGAAAAAGCTGTTTACAGGGAAAGGAGCACCGAGGGTAGGTAGACCACCTTCGTCGAAAAAGGATGGTACAGGAGCACCTAGAATGGGAATGCCCCCTCCATTTTACAGTTATCCGCCATATGTGACTGGTTATGGTAAAAAAAAAAACCCCTCGACCAAAAAAGGAAAAGGGTTGCTATTGGGAAAAAACAGTCCATTCAATGGCATACCCATTTTGGGGGCAATATTGTAAAACCAAAATTTCACAAAAACATACCTATGTCCAATCACGATCTGAAAAAATGGTGTAAATATTTGAACATACCAATCAATGATGTACTGTCAAGAGATGAAAAAGTTCCACATAACCATAAACAGGCGTTATTTATTTACAATCTGGAACCAGCTTATATGTCAGGATCTCACTGGGTAGCCACTTATGTTAAGGATAATGTAATAAATTATTTTGATTCGTTTGGTATGCCACCTTTTCAAGAGATTGTAAATCATGCCAAAAAGAAAAATCTGACTTTGTTACATCAAAACAATCAGATACAAAACATACAAACAACAACTTGTGGGTATTTCTGTTTATACTTTCTAAATGAAATGAATAAGGGTAATTCGTATTATGATTTATTACAAGTATTCGACATAAATGATACAATGAAAAATGAGAGATTTATCGAATATTATTTTAGAAATATCTAACTTATATATATTATGAAATCATATTGTGTAAAACAGAAAAAGGTAACCGAATGTGTTGAACCTTCAGGTTACAAAACAGCCAAAAATGGTAGACTAATGTTCTTTTGCACTTGTGCTGAATGTGGTATTACAAAGACCAAATTTGTTAAAAAGCAGGGAAACTGAACAGCCCGTTGGGAGCGGGCTTACTCAGTGATATTGCTAATACTGGAACAGAATTATTTTTAACTAAAGGAGTACCTTATCTTGGCAAAAAAGCCGTTGAAATGGGTAGATATTATGGTTCCGAATTGATGAGAGACCCAAAATTGCAGAAAAAAGCAATTGATTATGGTTTGAGAAAAATGAATCCTCTCATACATAAAGTTGGATCTGAAGCTCTCGATCAATTGTCGACGAAAATAAGACCGAATAAAAAATACACAACAAACAGAAAAGATCTTGATGGCGGTGCTGTTGACATTCACAAAGCTATTGGTAAATTACCGAAACCAAAAGGCGGATGGACATTACCTGGGCATCATTACACCGGACCATATAATGATTTAGAAAATCAACTGAAGTATGACCCAAAAACTGGTCAAATATTGGAAATATATGATATGCCCACTGGAAAAACTGATGCAATAGCAATGCAACACGATGTTGATTATTCCGTCTGCAAGGATGATAGGAAATGTAAAAACAAAGCAGATAGGAAAATGGTTCAAGCTTTAGACAACGTACCGTATAATGAAAGACAATGGGGGCATTGGTTGGCAAGAAATGTTATCAATACAAAGCAGAAACTAGGTCTTGGAGTTTCAAAAAACGGAAAAAGCCGTCGGGTAACTGGCAAGAAAAATTAGCAGATGAATTACATGCATCTATAAGACGCAACTTTACTCGGCGGCGTGTAATCGTAAATCATATTGACGAAATATGGGCAAGTGATCTAGTTGAAATGCAACAGTTCAGCAAATGGAATAAAGGTTATCGGTATCTTCTTATGGTTATTGATGTTTTCAGCAAATACGGTTGGATTGTCCCATTGAAGGATAAGAAAGGTGAATCTGTTACTGAAGCATTTAAAACAATATTCAAGGAAGGCAGAAAACCACAATATTTATGGGTTGATAAGGGAAAGGAGTTCTATAACAAACACTTGAAAGACTTGTTGGAGAAAAATATGATACATATGTATTCAACTGAAAATGAGGAGAAATCCTCAGTGGTCGAAAGATGGAATAGAACAATTAAATCCAAAATGTGGAAACAGTTTACAGTTCAAGGTAATACACAGTATTTAGACATGCTGCCCAAACTAGTAAAACAGTATAATAATACAAAACATTCAAGCATAAAGATGACACCCGTTGAAGCATCTAACAAGAGGAATGAAGGTATAGTTTACTTCAATCTATATGGTGATACAGAAACATTAAAACAAAAACCAAAATTCAAGGTTGGTGACCAGGTTCGAATATCGAAGTATAAACGGAATGTGTTTGACAAGGGTTACACACCAAATTGGACCGAAGAAGTGTTTACAGTTGATAAGATCCAATACACTAATCCAATAACATACAAACTAAAAGATCTCAGAGGTGAAGAGATACAAGGCAGTTTTTATGAACCTGAATTATTGAAAGCTAAACAGGATATTTTTCGTATTGATAAAGTCATTAGAAGAGACTATAAAAAGAAACAAGCTTTGGTAAAATGGAAGGGATACAGTGATGAATTCAACAGTTGGATACCATTGAAAGACATTGAAAACATATGAATTGTGGTGAAACACAAACCAAGCAAACGCACGCAAATTGATATAAAAAATAAAAATGTATACTTATATTATATGGACAAGTTTGAAAATGAAGAAAAGTTTGGTTTCTATTATGAGAGCGATCAAGACTCCGGTTCGGATTCCGATTGGACGCCATCGCAAGAAAGTATATCTGAAGAAAGCTGCTGCAGTTCGCAGGAATCTGAATCGTCAGATGTGGAAAAATCTACATAAAAAGAATTTCTAGACATATAGTATGAAAGAAATGATGAGGCACCCGCTCGACGAAAAAATCAGAAACGATCCTGACTTTCTGAAATCGATGCCAGAAAAATACCGATTGATGTATTTGTTGTCAAAACAAATGATGTTTAATAGTACCATGGATGCTGTGGAACGACTTTCAAAACAAGAAAATTGGAGTGAAGACGAAAAACAAAATGCAATAAATGAAGCTATCAGGTTGAAAGATCCGAATAATTGGAGTGATGACGAAAAAGAAAATGAAGCTGACAGTCCGAATGATTGCAGTGAAGATGAAGGGGAGGGTATAGGAATTTCAATTGTCTATTACAAAGATCCGAAAAATGGGAGTGAAGATGAAAAAGAAAATGCAACATCTGAAGACGAAAAAGAAAATAAAGCTGTCAGTCCGAATAATTGGTATTGTGAGGTTTGTGACAAAAATTACAAAAAAGGCAGCAAAAATAGACATTTGAACAGCAAACGTCATAAAAACAAAATGTGATATATTAATATATGTTCAAAGGAAGCGAAATAGTCAGAACGTTATGTTTGAGAAAGTTAGTTGTGGAAGCAATATGCGACATAATGGTCGGAAACGCCAGTTACATGCATTTTGTTCGAACAATGGAAATGCCAATGATCAGACATGCATTGAAAACAGGCGTACCAAAAAAAGAAATCCTGAAAATATTCAACAAGATGGATGCCAAAATGATGTTTTTGTACAGAGAATTCGAAAGATACGTAAATTTTCTGGCTCCATTGAAAATGGTGCAAGAATAATACATAAAAATAAAATATATAGTAATATAATATGGAAGATCGAAGACCAGTTGGCCGCCCAAGATTTTATACTGATGAAGAAAGAAGAAAAATAAAAACCGACTACATGTTGCATAAAGAATGGTACTGTCAAATATGCAACAATGGTATAAACTACACTCTTGCTGGCAAACATTGCCATTTAAAAACAAAGAAACATTTCAAAAATTCATTTACATATAATACGGGTTATATTTATGATAAACATGAAAATAGCAATTAATTTATTCATATCACTTCTCTTTACACAGTTAAATACATACTTCCCGTATGTGTTGAACTATAAACGCACCATATTTTTATTTAAAGAATTATTATCTATAGTTATATTACGATGAATATTATTCAAAATAATATCTCAACTTATAGTATGAACAAGAGTGATCTTGAGAAACTAAGTAAATCAGAATTAATAAAATTGATTATAAAACAAAACACAAAACCAATTCCAGCACCGAGGACTAAAACAAGACCGAACCCAAAACCAAGAAAGAGTGTAAAAGAACTTGTTGACTATTTTGAGAGGCAGAGACTGCCTGCTCCTCCTTCTGAATGGCTGGAAGAAATAGAACAATTGAACAGACCAGTTCCATTACCTAGGACTAAAAGACCAGTTCCATTACCTAGGACTAAAAGACCAGTTCCATTACCGAGGACTATAATACAAGAAACAAACAAAGCTTTAAAAGGGTTCACAAAGTCTTATGAAATCAACATAAAAAACAGCAAAGACCCACTTATGCAACTGCAAAATACAAGAAAGGCTGTTGCCATCCATATCGAAAAAATATTAAAATCAATGAAAGGTCTAAAGTTTGTTGAAACACTGAGGGTCACATTTGAAAAACAACTAGGACGAGAAGAAAAAATTATGAAAACAGCGTATTTCAACAGTCAACCCCAAACAATAACAAATGACACACAAATTGAACTAGCTTTATCTTTGTCAAAACAAGTCATACTAAACAAGATTGCAGTTTGGATTTCAGAGGGATCTGGTTGGACTATTCAATCTGTTGAAAATCATTATATCAATGTGGTAAAATATGAACCAATGAAAGGATCTTCTTATATAAAGCTACCCACAGAACTCAGAAACAGTGCAAAGGGATTGATCAACATGAAAAATGAGGATAATGAATGCTTCAGGTGGTGCCACATAAGACATCTTAATCCTCAAGACAAATACCCACAGAGAATCAAAAAATCAGACAAAGCATTCATTGAAAATTTGAATTATTCAGGAATTGAATTTCCAGTGACTACCAAACAGTACAACAAAATAGAAAAGCAGAATGAAATTAACATCAATGTTTTCGGTTATGAAAACAAACAAAAATATTCCATTTATGTGTCAAAAGAAAAGTATGAAGATTGCATGAATCTGCTTCTTATAACAGAAAATCAAAACAAGCATTATGTATTAATCAAAGATTTCAACAAGTTCATGTACAATCAAACAAAACACAAGGAAAGAAAGCACTTCTGTATGCATTGCTTACAATGTTTCAGTTCTGAAAGAGTATTAACTGATCATAAAGAAAATTGCATACAAGTAAATGGAGCACAAGCAATTAAAATGCCAACAAAAGATGACAACATACTAAAATTCAATAATGCCCACAAACAAATACCCGTTCCATTTGTAATATATGCAGATTTTGAAGCCATAACTGAAAAAATACATGGATGCCAACCCAATGATGATAAATCATACACAGAGGCTTATCAGAGACACACAGACTGTGGTTATGGATATAAGGTTGTGTGTTGTTATGATGATAAATACACAAAACCAGTACAAATTTATAGAGGTGATAAAGCTGTTTACAAATTTATGGAAGCCATGCTGGATGAAGTCAAATACTGCAAGAAGGTTATGAAAAAATATTTCAATAAACCATTAAGAATGACTAAAGATGATGAAAAAGAATTTCAAAAAGCCAATGAATGTCATATCTGCAACAAAAAATACAATGAAAATGATGTGAGAGTCAGAGACCATTGCCATATTACAGGTAAATACAGAGGATCAGCTCACCAAGATTGCAATCTTAACTTTCGAATAACTGAGAAAATACCAGTCATGTTTCACAATCTCCGTGGGTATGACAGTCATTTTATAATGCAAGAAATCGGTGAGATAGTTAAAAAGCATACATACACGAATAAGAAAGGCGAAAAGTGCCAAATGAACATCAATGCAATTCCAAACAATATGGAAAAGTATATGGCTTTCATGCTTGGTAATCATCTGACCTTTATTGATAGTTTTCAATTCATGAGCTCAAGTCTTGATAAACTGGTGAGCAACCTACCAAAAGAAGCATTAATATATACTTCTCGAAAATTTGAAGGTAAAGAGCTTGATTTGATGAGCAAGAAGGGAGTATACCCATATGACTTTATGGACAGTTTTGAAAAATTCAATGAAAAGCTGCCACCAAAAGAAGAATTTTACAGTATATTAAATGATGAGCATATCTCAGGTGATCAATACAAACATGCTCAAAATGTATGGAACACTTTTAATCTAAAAAATATGGGTGAGTACCATGACTTATATCTCAAATCTGACATCCTTCTGTTAGCTGATGTGTTTGAAAACTTTCGAAAGACCTGTCTGCAATACTACAAACTAGACCCCTGTCATTATTTCACGTCTCCAGGGCTTTCCTGGGATGCTATGTTAAAGATGACTGACATTAAATTGGAGCTTATGACTGACATTGATATGTTTCAATTCATCGAAAAGGGCATGCGTGGTGGAACTAGTTATATTGCTAACCGATATGGTAAAGCTAATAATAGATACATGAAAACATATGATGAAAAGGCGCCCTCAAAGTATATAATGTATCTAGATGCTAACAATCTGTACGGTTGGGCTATGTCACAATACCTACCAACTGGTGGATTCAGATGGATGACAGAAAAGCAAATCAACAACATGAATTTGTCTAAATACAGCGAGAACAGCAAAAAAGGATCAATATTAGAAGTAGACCTAGCATATCCAAAAGAACTACATGATTTGCATAATGACTACCCACTAGCACCTGAAAAGGTAAAAGTCAACAAAGACATGCTTTCTAATTATTGCCAAGAAATAGCCGATAAATTTAATGTATCAACTGGTTTAGTTCATAAACTGATACCTACATTAAGCAATAAAGAAAAATACGTACTCCATTACAGAAACCTTCAATTATACACAGATCTTGGTTTAAAAATAACCAAAGTCCATCGAGTGTTGGAGTTCAATCAGTCACCATGGTTGAAAGAATACATTGATTTCAACACACAGAAGAGAACCAATGCCAAAAATGCTTTTGAGAAAGACTTCTTCAAGCTTATGAATAACAGTGTATTTGGAAAAACAATGGAAAATATTAGAAAGCGAGTAGATGTCAGATTAGTAACTGATGAAAACAAACTATTAAAAATGGCTGCCAAACCAACGTATGTTAGTAGCAAGATCTTTAATGAAAATCTAGTGGCAGTGCATAAAATCAAAGAAACACTAACCCTAAACAGGCCGGCATATGTGGGTATGTGTATCCTAGATCTTAGTAAGACACTAATGTATGATTTCCACTACAATTATATCAAACAAAAATACGGCAGCAAAGCGAAATTATTATTCACAGACACAGACAGCTTGACCTATGAAATTGAAACCAGTGATGTGTATCAAGACTTTTGGAACGATAAAGACAAATTCGATAACAGCGACTACCCTGAAAACAGTCCATTCTATAGTAACACTAATAAGAAAGTAATCGGCAAATTCAAAGATGAGGCAGCAGGCATACCGATAACCGAATTCGTCGGATTGAGATCGAAAATGTATTCGTATATCAAAGACAATGACAAAGGCGGAAAGACAGCAAAGGGAATCAAGAAGAATATTATCAAAAACAACATCACTCATAAAAATTATAAAGAGGTTCTATTTAATAACAAGCAAATGCATCACACCATGAAAACGATCAGAAGCAACTTACATCAACTTGGAAGCTATGAGCTTAATAAAGTATCATTGTCCTGCTTCGATGACAAGCGCTACATTCACAAAAATGGTATCAAAAGTTACGCTTACGGCCACTACAAAATTAACACACCAAAACAATCTGAATGATGAAGTTTACTCATAAAGTTAACCAAAATGTCACGCCATAGTGATTGTTTCCGTTTCATTTACTTATGCAAATATTCAAAAACACTTCATGCATGCAACTTCACAAAATAATTACACAAATTTGAAAAGTTTCACTGAAAAATTACACAATTGTGGAGTAAAAATGTGAAGCTTGTTGTTGGTTAAAAATCACGGGGAAACCCCCTTTCTTTATTTCCGAGAATTCCATGCTAATGATTTTTCTAAGAAAGCCACGCATTTTAAATAACATATAGTTCCAAAATAAATTTTGCGTTTGATCCATTCTGCCTCGCCACGGCATAGATTCGCAGAAATATAAAACATATAGATTTCCAAGAATATGAGACCGAAAATACGAGATCAAAAATATGTAACCAAAAGTTGGCAACCATTAAATGTAAAGTAGTATGGAGTTGGGTTGGTATGAGAGCATTTTTGCAAAAATGCTCTCGTACCCCCAACTCCTATACTACTTGCAAGGGATGAAGTTTGTTAGCACTGAATAACGTAACACACAACCACTGATGTTGCACGCTTTAATGTCAATGTTCTTAGAGAATGCCGTTTAGCAATTGAAAAGTGTTATATCTATGATGTAATCGAGTCACGTGCGTAGCCCGAGTAATCGTATACCTAGGCTCGATTACCAGCCGCTGTTTCGGGAAAAATGAGCCAGCGAAATCACGGCCGTCTCTTTTCGGGGAGGATACCCGAACTCGAGTGAGCGGCGGAAATTAAGCCTATCGGATACCCGAAGTTGTGCAATCACGTTATTCACTCTCTCTCTGTGTTCGTTGTTCTGTCTGTTGAATAAAACCCGTTCTTGAATTACATGGTCTCGATTTATTACACTCTTTTTTTTATTTTATAAGAATATCTTTTATAAGAATATCAAGGCTGAAATTTGCGAAATTTCAAGAATATTTTAAGAATAAAGCCGAGGCTGAGATTTTGGAAAGGATAGATATAATTTTGTGTGTTGAAACATCTGTAAATACAATACAATTTTATGTTTTTAACTTAACCGTATAAAATTATTCCTTTATCTGAACGGCGAAACTAGCCAACAAAACGAAAAAACCTACACAAGCTATATAGCAAAATGTTCAACGCTAATGAAAGTTCGATGAACGGTACATGTGATACATATGTACAGTATTCAGCACAAAAGACATAAAGTAAACCGCAAAGAAGTATTATGATAAATTCTTTCTTTTTTAAATAACAAAACCTAGCGAAAACAGATCTAGATACCAAACACTTGTAATTGATACCCCAATAAATTCTAAATCGGAAATGTCATAAGCTATAATTTAAGAATAATACAAGAAAATTTTCATTCTAAAATCGGCAGAAAAATAAGAATATTCAGCCTGGGCCACCATACCTTTTCTTCTCGTTTTTAAAGATAGTATGTGAGAAAGGCAGTGTCTTAACATCTGTGAGCTGGAAACTCAGTGTTAATATTTTTCCCTAACTGAAAGAACTGCTCGGGTTATTAAGACAGATTACTAGTCAGCTCATTTTCGAATTACCTTGAACGGAGCATTTTCGCCACATATCTCAACTCAAAAGCCAAAAACACAAAAAGTAGAACGTAAATTACTTTTGGAGAAAGATAAGTTGTAGGAGGTTTTCACATGACGTCATCGCCGCCATGTTGGTGGACGGAAACGAAAGATTTCTCATTAGCTTCTTTTGTTCGTCCAGTAGAAGTCGTACTTTTCTCGATTTTGTTCTTGGTGACTCTAGAGGTTGGTTGAAAACCTCCTTTATTTTATTACTTATGGCTTTTTCTTTCAGTTTATAATTGGATAAATGTTTGTTGGGAATATTGTCCTCGCAATTCACTTTGTTCTGGTCTTCCATATGCCGGATCCGAAACAGTTAATGTCTATAAAACAAAAGAACAACGCGAACATAATAATACGTAAAAAGCAAGGCCTAATCGCAATAACATGAATTATTTTGTCCTCCGCCATTTAAGTCCTGTATATTTTAGGTTTTCACATAATGTCAGGGCCGCCATGTTGGAGCCCCTAAACAAAGAAATGGTGGCCATGTTGGAGCCCCGACCAAATCCTTCGGGAATTTAACCCTATTGTTATGCAAACGTTTTCTTTCGTTTTCGTTAAAAGACATGGCTGTTGATCACGTGAGTGAAAACCAACAATGAAAGTCTACCCCAAAGCCACGAGTTATTGTCATCCTCCTGATACAATAGCGAGGAAGCATGAGTAGCACTCATTGTTTTGCTTTTAATTCTTCTCGATTTCGGCCTTGCTGGCCTGAACTCCGTGTACATGGTGAATCATTCAAATATTTAAATGACTTAAATGAGTCATAAATTTTGGTTGGTTCGGAGGTTGTTTTGTTGGCAGGTTTACAGACCACATCTCTTTGTGATGGCTATCCATAAAATATTACTTCGTGTGATGAACGACCCCAACAATAAACAAACCTTTAAAAAAAATAGGATTAAAGAGCTCCCAGTTGAATCAATTAAATACTGTTCTTGAGAGATTGATATCCTTAAATGGCGCGCTATGGACCTCTTAGTCTTGTTCTCTACATAGTGCAGCTCTATGATAAGCCAGATCCAAGCTATATGGAGCAGGCATTGAGAAGGACTGCTTCCGTATAGGAAATACAAGTGGATTTTCCTTTGCATTTGTCTCGTCAATTTTTGAATATTATTTTTGTTAGAAGAAAAACGTATTGTTCCTTCAGCGTGAAATACACATGCTTCGTGTCTCACCTTTCTGATGAGAAAACAAAAGGCATATATATATCATATATACTTTGAAATTGCAACGTTTTTGTAAACGGGTGTATATATATATATATATATATAAAAGAGTGTACAAAAACACCACTCATAACATTTTGAACATGGAGAAAGGACTTATCATAGATTATGGGTTGCACCTTAGAGACAGGTCTAACAAAAAAGTAATGGGCATTTGCGATAATTTGAAAGAATCATTAAGTAATAGGAGAAGAAACAAACTAGATAAACTTTACGACATTATTCAGACGGATAATCAAGAGGAACATTTAGCCGATACAACAATGAGAATCAGGGAAATTCTTGACACGCCTCTAGCTCCTTCTTGCTCGCAAATCGATCAATTTCTTAACGATGTAAGAGTTGAAGTGGATAACAAAAGAACTTTAGTTGAAGATCTAGGACCTGAAGAGAACCTCCATGGTATAAAGCCGCTTTCCATTGAATCCTCGTTAATATATAGATTTAGCCAAGCCTAAAAGCGGAGCTCCTTGGTTATTTATTCTTACTGCCTGTAGGGTTAGTGAAAATGAAAGGTTTCGAATTGTCCGCGTTTTGGTGTTTCCGGTTGCTGCTTAATTAAATCATTTTCTTTGCTTTCTTCCATTCTATATAAAAATTCATTGTCTAACTAATGAATTCCACGGTAAATTTACGCTAATTAACAACTATTCACCGAAGTGGAGGTGGCTAAATATCCACCACTAGCCACCGATACTGAGGTGAATAATTGTTTTAGTACTATATACTAAAACAGTGAGATAATACAGCACAAAAATATGATTTGAACTCATTTATTCCTGCAAAGATTACAACATTTTCGGGCGCAAATTCCGCACGAATTGCTCCGAGGTGAATAGCAAAGGATATCCAGAGTTGAATAGCCAATCAGCGTGCGCGTTCAACGCTATGCACTTTTTTAGCATATACTAAAAACCGATATCGCATGAATCACGAAGCGACGAGTACGATATCGGTTTTTCGAGTGAAATTTACTTTGGAACTCACCAGTTTAGTAATGAGTTTTTCTTGAACCGCATGAGTTTTAAAAGAAAACAAGCACACCCTCAGCGAGCGAATGGGAAAGGAAAAAAACATTTTAGATTCAACCGTCAATAACCAACGAATAGGCATCACGCTAAAATTAGAAATTGTCAAAAAACTTTGTCAGTTCAAGGTCAAAAAAAGAGTTTTAATGATGTACTTTATACCACTTTATCTCTGAAAACGAGATCATTCACATTTTGATGTATTTCACTGAAACACGCCAGCTTGGCTTGGAACAAGAATCGGCAAAATATGGCAATGCAACCAAGAAAGGATGAACTTCAAACAAGATCCACCCCAACACTAAATTACCTTTAGGTGCTTTAAACAAACTTCTGAAAACACAATCTAGTGAAATTTCCTCCTAGTTTTACGCGAACTCATTGCGATTACGTGTTTATAACATAAGGGCAAAATTTGCTTGTCACTTGTCACAGTTGGGCAAACGGATCAAAAAAGCACTTGTTCGCTAGCATTTTACAGCAAAACAAACAGGTGCCTATGTTGATAATTGTTATTTAATAGTTGAGTAAAAAATTCGAGTTTCATTCCTGAACAAAGGAAAAACCGATTAAACCAATTTTTAAAAATACGCATCCACTTTAAATAACGCATCCGTAAAAATAACTGTTTTGTGC
>NW_027179766.1:507500-520000 GCF_036669935.1 Montipora foliosa
CACTGTAGGAAACGCCTCTGGAAATGTTCTTTTCCAAACAGTTCTCTGCCGATAGAAGAAGCACAGTCTTTCCGTTGAATAATGCACAACATTAGCAGAACAAATCTTATTTCATATGTCCAATCTGTATGTTTGTAATTGGGTAAGCTGGAATTTTCCGTTGGAACTGTTTAAAAATGGTCTCTATTTTAATATACTGAACATGTCTCATTTAGCCTAAGGTTTTGCTTCATAGATCTAGAGGACAAGAAGCTAAAAAAATTGTTACGTTGTTTTAGGGGAAGAAATCGAAAACTAAGGTTTGTTTAAATGCACTCTTCCTTTAGATCCTGTAGATCGGGGCGGCGGGAAACGTCGTTCAATTGCGGTCATTTTGAAGGCGTTGAGCTACTGGCCAGATATCTTTTTGATCTTTAAAGATCGCAAACGGTAAGAGAATTTTATGTTTGTTCTTCTTACGCGTACTAGACCGAATTTTCCATCGAAATCGAGAGTCCATTTTCACTGTTACATAAGGCTAGAGCAACTTTTCGCCTTGAAATGTGGCATTTCAACGCTCGCTGAGGTGGACTGTGCCGTGAATTGTATTTGAGATCGCCACGTAGCCATGTAGCTGAACTGAGGGATAAAGAGCGATTGTTCGTTTACACTAATTTCATCTTAAGTTTGTTTATGATCAGTTGTAATGGAGTGAACCTTATTACAAGTTTGTCCCTCTGATCTCGGGAATTTTGGAATTTAGTTTTCGGTTTTCTTTCTTATGTTTTCTGATCCGGGTCGGTTCGAGTTGATCCGACGTGGAGTGGCGGTCCGAGTCAGTTGATCCGGTCCGACGTTTGTATCTGCCTCTGCAAAAGGCCAACGAGGGCTCTTTTCATGAAATGTCACGTTTTATAAACGTTTCCGTTTATGACTTCGCGGATCTGCCACTCTGATTGTTTATTGTTCCAAGCGCTCTGGATATGATCTTTCACAGATTTCTGACTTAACCGTACAATTAAAAAAATAAAAGATAAAAAATAAAAATCGATCAGTAACCAGGGGGCATAATTGAAAAAATTGCAAACGTTCTCTGGTTAAAAGATTTTAAAAAACACTGAGCTTTCGATTGCCAGTCTGCAATCTTCAAAACGTGAGGTGTAAAAAGCGAAGGTAAAAATATATATGTACAAAAAGGTGAGAAAGTAACGAACAAATATAAACAACAACAGGAATTTGCGTCTCCCAAATCAAGACCTCCAACAGATCGGCAAACAAACGTTGTCTATAAAATCCCCTGTGCGGACTGCACATGGAATTACATTGGAGAAACGGATAGATGCTTACACACTAGAAAAAAGGAACGCATATACGAAACACCAAAGTTTTTAAAAGTGGTTCCAATGTTGCCAGCCATGCGTGGCTCGAAGGCCACACTATTGATTTTGAAAATGCACGCGTCATCGACAGAGGCAATTCACGCGTATGAAAAACGCTGGAATCCTGGCAAAATGCAATTACTAGCCAGGCGGACAATAATTCTAAGCAGCTGCCAAGACAATATTCAATTTTATTGTTATTTTATCCATCACAAGTATTTCTTGTATTTATTTATATTCGTTCGTTATTTTCTCTCACCTTTTTGTACATATATATTTTTACCTTCGCCTTTTACACCTCACTTTTTAAAGATTGCAGACTGGCGATCGAAAGCTCAGCGTTTTTTAGAACCTTTTAATCAGAGAAAGTTTTCAATTTAAAAAAAATGCACTGAAGCAACATCTCCCGGCCATTTGGGGCAGTGCAAGCAATGTTTTCAAGGTTTTGGTTACGTTAGGAAATTAAGATCGTTATTTTATTGCAGCTCCGAGCGCGCCGCACCATAGCTAAGAAAATATGGTAACCCATCATGAGAAAATTTGGTTTTATAGCCATGACGTCATGAACGTCCGTACGTACGTCCGTCCGGCCACCCCTCCATGTATGCCAATGTGACCAGTATCACGTAACCATGTTACGGGCTCAAGTTTAGAGCTCATCGAGGGGCAATACCCCAGTTTACACTATAGCTAGTTTACAGCATACATCTTTGATATTGGACAAATTTTATTGGACATCAATGTTATGGTGAATTGACACCTGTCAAAACAAGGTATCTGCTGACCAGTATCACGTGACCATATCGCAGGCTCAAGTTAGACTTTATCGAGGTCAGCTGTTTTTTTTACATTGACCGCTGACCCGGGACTGGTTGTTGTCAAGCCAGGTCAAACACTCAAACGCACACCTGAACGAGGCTTAATTTTTCGCGCTCCTTCTGTGTCTCGACGCGGCTACACAGCCATGCTACGTCAGCAAGGCTCTTGACAGTCCATGCTTTTCGTGTTCAGGTACGGTTTGGAAAATATATTTTTCTTGCATTTTTCGCTGGTTTCAGTCCAGTTTTAACATAATATAGCTGTAGTTATTCAAGTCAAGCATTGGAGGGATATAAACTTAAAGCTGAGTGTTTATTTTTAATTTGTTTAGGGCTGCTTTTTACTGTGAATTGCAGTTTTAGTGGTTTAGTCGTTTTTTCCATTGTTCAGGAATGACACTCGAATTTTTATTGTTAACTGGAATTAAATAACAATCATCTGTACTCTTTTTGGACAGAAATAGTCAATCTGTTGCTGGTTTGTTTGGCCTTAAAATGCGAGCGAACAAGAAGTTTTTTTACTCCGCTTGCCTAACTGTTTTTGATGTGCCTCGACAGTGACAAGAATTTTGCACTTATGTTCTAAACATGTAATTTGCAATGAGTTCTCGTAAAAGTACAAGGAGAAATATCACCAGCTTATGTCTTCAGAAGTTTGTTTAGAGCACGTACAGGTAATTTTTTGGAGATCTTGTTTGAAGTGTGTCCTTTCTAGCCGATTCTGGTTCTAAGCCAAGGTGGCGTGTTTCAATGAAATACATCGAATTGTAAATGATCTCGTTTTCAGAGATAAAGTGGAATAAATAGAGTACATCAATAAAACTCCTTGTTTGACCTTGAACCGAGAAAGACGATCTGTCACATCACCAGCTATAGCACTTCTGTGATTTCTAATTTTAGCGTGATTCCTATTCGCTGGCGTTTGACAGTCGACTCTCAAATGGCTTCTTTCCTTATCCGTTCGCTTGCTGAGGATTTGTTTCTTTTCTTTTAAAACTCTTGCGATTCAAGAAAAATTAATTGCCTAACTGGTGAATTCGACAGTAGATTGCGCTGGAAAACCGATATCACACTCATCCCTTCGTGATTCATGCGATCAGTCGGTTTTTCAGGTGTAATTAACCGTGGAATTCACTAGTTAGGCAGCGAAGAAAATGTTGCATAATTAAAAAGGGCGGACAGTTCTAAAGCCTCTTATTTTCACTAATCCTACAGCCAGTAGAAACAAACAAGCCGGGAGCTCCGCTTTTAGGCTTGGCTAAATCTATTTAGTAAATTTGCAGCTCCGACTATTGCATTTCCAGCTTTTTGATTTGCTAAAAAAACTCCGACTATGAGCCAATAGTCGAAGTTTTACGTCATATGGAAAATAGTGCGCCAAGATCCTCTTTCCGGACACTTTGCAAAATTGTGGAAATAAAAATCGGCGGCAAAACCCGGTTTGAGAATTTACTAAAAGCAATTATTTCATTCGCCCTTGTCAGGATATGAAGTGATTATAACCAACTCGCGCTACGCGCTCGTTGGTTATTTTATCACTTCATATCCAACTCGGGCTCATGGAATAATTGTTATATATTCCTTTTTTGGCCCTATTCGCGATAGCGTAAGACTTCTTTGTTTTGACAAAGATTCTGTCATCACCAACGCTCAAATGCGCATGGTCTGTCGCGTCTTCACAAAGTTCCGGATGAAGAATTTTTTCAAAAACACTGTCGACAAAAGGCAAAACTGGACAAACTATTGAAGTGTTTTTTTTGTCAATATTCTGTTGTAGAGGAATATTTATTTTTCTCAGAGTAAGGTTGAGAGAAAGATCGCTCATTTTAACCAACTGCAAAGTACAAATTTTCTTTACAGTCTGTCTTTAGTTGGGATGTAAGCTTACAAACAAAAATTGACAGGAAACAAATGTCGGTTTTCGTTTTGTCAATTGTAAGAAAATTCTAAATTTGTCCGCTACTGGACAGGACCTTAACGTACTTTTTTCTGAAAAGAGATTTGTTGCAAGCATTTGCTCTGAATGACAGACGACCAAGGCTGACCACGACAACGATTGTCTCAAGACGTACGACCATGGCTTTTGCTGTGAAACTTTGCACCAGTTCTGGTGTGAAACTTTTGCGGTGATTGTCTGACCACATACGACCATGTCTTTTGCTGTAAAACTTTGCACCAGTTCTGGTGTGAAACTTTTGCGGTGATTGTCTGACCACATACGACCATGGCTTTTGCTGTGAAACTTTACACCAGTTATGGTGTAATACTTTTGAGGTGATTGTCTGACGACACACGACCATGTCTTTTGCTGTGAAACTTTGCACCAGTTCTGGTGTGAAACTTTTGCGGTGATTGTCTGACCACATACGACCATGGCTTTTGCTGTAAAACTTTGCACCAGTTCTGGTGTAATACTTTTGCGGTGATTGTCTGACGACACAAGACCATGTCTTTTGCTGAGAACTTTGCACCAGTTCTGGTGTGAAACTTTTGCGGTGATTGTCTGACGACACACAACCATGGCTTTTGCTGTGAAACTTTGCACCAGTTCTGGTGTGAAACTTTTGCGGTGATTGTCTGACCACACACGACCATGGCTGTCTCTGTGAAACTTTCCACCAGTTCTGGTGTGAAACTTTTGCGGTGATTGTCTGACCACACACGACCATGGCTTTTTCTGAGAAACTTTGCACCAGCTCTGGTGTGAAACGTTTGCGGTGATTGTCTGACCACATACGACCACGTCTTTTGCTGTGAAACTTTGCACTAGTTCTGGTGTGAAACGTTTGCGGTGATTGTCTGACCACATACGACCATGGCTTTTGCTGTGAAACTTTGCACCAGTTCTGGTGTGAAACGTTTGCGGTGATTGTCTGACCACATACGACCATGGCTTTTGCTGTGAAACTTTGCACCAGTTCTGGTGTGAAACGTTTGCGGTGATTGTCTGACCACATAGGACCATGTCTTTTGCTGTGAAACTTTGCACTAGTTCTGGTGTGAAACGTTTGCGGTGATTGTCGTAGACTACGTCTTGAGACAATCGTTGTCGTGGTCAGCCTTGGTCGTCTGTCATTCAGAGCAAATGCTTGCAACAAATCTCTTTTCAGAAAAAAAGTACGTTAAGGGCCTGTCCGGTAGCGGACAAATTTAGAATTTTCTTACAATTGACAAAACGAAAACTGACATTTGTTTCCTGTCAATTTTTGTTTGTAAGCTAACATCCCAACTAACTCCAAAGAAAATTTGTACTTTGCAGTTGGTTAAAATGAGCGATCTATCTCTCAATCTTACTAAAACTTTGCACCAGTTCTGGTGTGAAACTTTTGCAGTGATTGTCTGACCACCCACGACCATGGCTTTTGCTGTGAAACTTTGCACCAGTTCTGCTGTGAAACTTTTGCGGTGATTGTCTGACCACATACGACCATGGCTTTTGCTATGAAACGTTGCACCAGCTCTGGTGTGAAACTTTTGCAGTGATTGTCTGACCACCCACGACCATGGCTTTTGCTGTGAAACTTTGCACCAGTTCTGTTGTGAAACTTTTGCGGTGATTGTCTGACCACATACGACCATGGCTTTTGCTATGAAACTTTGCACCAGTTCTGGTGTGAAACTTTTGCGGTGATTGTCTGACCATGTACGACCATGGCTGACTGGCATTCTTGGCTTGTTATTACCTTCTCATCGTTACCTCTCGCGAAAGAGATTAATTGACTGTGCATTCTTGGCATGTGATTACCTCCTCATCGTTACTTTTCGCCGCGAAAAAGATTAATTGACTGTGCATTCTTGGCATGAGATTACCGCCTTATCGTCAGCATCGTTACGTTTCGCGAAAAGGATTAATTGACCCTGCATTTTTGGCATGTGATTACCACCTCATCGTCAGCGTCGTTACGTTTCGCGAAAAGGAGAGGGTTTCCATTTGATTGAAACAGCAACATTAATTTTCGCGCGAATGTCCTTAAATGCCGAGTTGTTATAGTGCAACACCACTGGAAAAAGAAAGTATACTAACATTTTGACTCTGTGTTCATTGCGTTGTTATTTGTTTACGTGTCATCTTCATCGCCCTGCAACTACTTCCCAAGTTTACATTTTAGCGAGCACCTCTATTTCGAGAAACTGTAAGTACAGCTTATTATTATTGTTATTATTATTATTATTATTACTATTATTGTTGTTATTATTAATATTATTAATCTTTATTACTATTAATTTTCATTTATTATGTAATTATTTATTACTATTGATGTTGAAACCTTGCTGGCTGGCTCATAACGTACGCCACCGCTCACTGGCAAACGTTATGCGCTGGCTGGCAATATGTGTCATTTCGCATTTTAAAATATGCTGGCTGGTTAAAAGCCGTCTCACACGATGGCTGGCTGGGAGTTTTATTTCCTGAAACTCTTGCTCGCTGGCAGTCAGAAGAGTGGGTATTTTTTTCTCAGGATCGTTAAATATTAACGAAGATTGACGTACATGTAGAAACATTCTAATAGTTGCTGCAACATTAAATGAACAATTTTGTCAAAAATAGTCGTTGGGTACTCCTGAAGTGATGGAGCATGTCATCTATCGGAACATTATGCAGCATTTGGAGCATAATAACATCTTGTATTCAAAACAACATGGCTTTAGAAAGAACCATTCGTGCGAAACGCAACTCCTGCTCACTGTTGAAGACCTAGCAAAGAATTTGGATGAGGGATCTGAAGTTGATCTACAGATTTTTGACTTCAGCAAGGCCTTTGATAAGGTTCCCCACCAGAGATTACTCTCAAAATGAATTATTATGGGATTCAGGGAAAAACTCTTGCTTGGATTAATTCGTGGCTTACAGAGAGATCATTTCAGCGTGTTGGGGTGGATACTGAAGGTTCTAGTTTGGTTAGGGACATTTCAGCTAGGAGTACCACAGGGCACAGTTTTGGCCCCTCCCATGTTTTTATTATTTATGGGTGACCCGACAACACTGACCCCCGGTCCATGGACCCCCATACGGACCGGGTCCACGGACTACTATACGAACCGGTCCACAGACTACCCCGACGGACCCCCTCCGCGGAGCCCCCCAAAAACAACATGGAAATAAAAACAAATTTAAAATATAAATAACACCTAAAGATTTGACTTACCGGTAGTCTGGATAGATCACTCATGTCGGCGAAATCTTAACCGTTGTACGCCGCAAATTTAAAGACTAAGGCTCAGGCTCGGGCGCAAGTTGTATTAATCCCTTCATTGTGGACCGGAGTACTTCGAAAAAGACCGATAATGAGGTTCCTTGTTCCTTCCACCATTTTTGTTCGGCTCATTCTCCCGCGGGTTCACGAACTCGTTCCAGGCTCCACGAAATGGAAAGCAACCGCGCTACGTTTCTCGAGGAAGCCATGGATGACTGGTAACATGAATCACTCGTATTGTTTTGTTTGTCTTGTCCATCTGCATTTGTTTGCAGTTAGAACAGATTCCTGTAATAGCTTTTTGTTGCTTCAGCAGAAATGTGGAGGTGTATGAAATACTGTCAAGTAATGAAGTGAGTTGACTTTATAGTTAAAATTGTGCTCATTGTGATCTGGTTACGTTAACATCCAATTTTTAGTGGAGCGGCGAGTTGACTTCCTATTTAGACCTTTTTCCTTAATATGTTTGAATAGAATTTGAAGTACACGCATATTATACTGTTTAAAGGAAGGGCAAGATTTCCTGACAGCCCTATACAATAGTTATGCATGCATTTTCTTGTTCACGCCTGTTCTTTGTTTGTGAGGAAGTAATACATGGATAATTAATGTATGGGGCTGTACAGAAATCCTGAGAATTATGACAGACAAGGCTTTAAGATTAATGAAAGAGTCAAATTTTAAAACGTCACGATAAAGCCTATAAATGCATGTAGTTATTGTATAACCTGCGACCAGGCGACCTTTTCTTTAGGGAGGGTCCGAGATGAAACGTAGGGAGGAAGGGAGGGCCTGATCGCAGGCTAGTCATTGTATGGCGGATCGGTCTGGAGTATGACAACGAAAGACAACATTGAAAGAGTTTTCAGATTGCTGCTAGGATAATACTTTGTCGGTGGAAAGTAGAAAAGAACTAACTGTTAAGTTATTTGAGAAAAGTAGACTGGATGACGTTTTATAGGATGAACTCAATTTAATAACTGGTGTCATATATATTATTTATTAATGAAGAAGCCTTTTAGCCGGTGTGTTTCAAAGCCTCTTGCATTAAATATTTGTTAGAACTCAACAGTTTCGTGTTAAGAATACCTCCCAACACATGCACCATTTCTCCTCTACTCTAACACTGGTACTCCACTGTGCATACAGTGTAAGGTAGGAAATATAAACTGTGTTAAAAAAAAACAAACTTCTAGTTTGATCTAAAGTAGTAGCCAACCAACAAACATTCTCTGCAATGCTAAAGGTTACATGTGATCTCTGCCGTAGTTGGAATTTGAAAACAAATATAAATTAAGCTAAATCTCAATAATTTGTAACTAACTCTAACACAATGTTTAAAACTGCAATGTTCATACATGAACGTTTCGTATGTAAACATTTCCAAATCACTTCTAGCCTTAAACGTTTCTTTTGTGCACGCTGTTTGCCCAACTAAAGCAAAGACGATCTCAAATTCAGATAAAATGAATGATAGCTAACTGTCAATTCAAGGCTCGTACTTTAAACCGTTTAATAGGGCTGTCTCAGGACAAACCCAAGAGGATTTATAATACTCCAATTCATAGAAAACTTCAAAATAATTTGATTTTGACAACCTCTAAGAAGGGACGTTCGGGATATAGAATGTCTTTCTCTTTGATTTCTGTTTGCTAGGCAATTTTCAGTTGCCATCTTTAGCTTTAAAGGCATGCAAGGTAGTTCCACTAAAAAGCAAACCTTCAGGGAAGAGGATGAAGGGAACATACAATTTAGTTTCTTGAAATGAGTGTACGAACCCTGATAACCTCATTCAAGGAAATGACAGACACTTACAAATCTAAATTACACTGGAATCTCTCCATAACCAGTTGACGCAGGCTACTAGTGACGATGAGACTATGATCAGATATTATTTTTGAAGACACCTTTGTGCACACAGGGTTTAAGTGGTAGTGCCTCGTCGATGTTACCAACTGCCAAGCATTCGTTTCCTTGTTGAAAAAATTATAGCGCTCAAATCTAGCAAAACAATACAGCTTATCATCGGGGCTCTGGAATCCCACAACAGTAGATTTACAGCTTTCCAGCAGCCAGCACACTTCTTGATGTTACCGGCAATCTTTTTAACAACCAAAGGCCCAGAGGGTGGGGGATCCACTGGTCTAGCTGCTCTTCTTATAACAAGAGTTATTGGATTGAGAATTTCAGCTTGAAAATTTGCTTCTGTATTCTGTGCATCTGCATCTGTATCTGAATGGTGGACTGCTACTTCCGTTGCAGGTAAATGCCGCTTGTGAGATGGAGCTTTCCCACCAACATTTTTTGGAGTAGAAGCTGCTGATATCCGGCTGAGACTTCGGCCTTGGTAGGCCTCCACAACGTTTGCCACACAGTTAAGATGGATGGCAATAGACAGGCAATGATCGCAAAGGTTGTTTCGCCCAAAGAAATTACAATCACAAGTACATTTTCCACTCTTAAAGCACTGAAACCGGTGAGAAAGGGGTCCTCCACTGTCCACAAAGTACACACTATCCTTGAAACCCTGGCGGAACTGGTCATTGCACAGCACAGTCTTGGCTTTTTCCAGCAGACTCGATTGTTCCTCTTTGGAAAAGTGGCCACTCAGCTGTGAAAGGTCGCTGAGATCAGACGCTGCTTGCCTTATAGAGGGATGAGATGAGGAACGTGACAATGGTGTGACCTTAAAATTGCAGCACCTCTTGTATGCTTCTGGATCGGGGCAAACATTGCTAGCCCTTTTGAGAAAAGCCTTTCGCTCTTCTTGGGTCATCTCTGCATGACTCTTTGTCAGTAAGTGTTGCTGAAACTGGTGGCAGACCTCCCACTTGTCGGACAACTGAAACCATGCCATTTCTTCCTCTTGATCGAATGACTGCACAAAGTCGTATAGGTTTATAATGAGTCTGTCCATGTCCTGGGGAATGAACTTCGTCCAATCTTTCATCATATCATTTACTGACTCAAGCATGTTCTGTTCATATGGCTTGTTTCCCAAGCCAAGGTCTTTCAGAACAAATGCAGCCGTCTTTGTGCGCGTGTCATTAAGCTTGTGGGTGCGAAAATACTGTGTAAAGGCTGGTGGGCCAGATTTCTCGGACCTTTCTAGAGTGTCCCACCCTTCCATGAGTGCTGTTGCATTCTTGTTAAACTCTTCTAGTGAACTTGACCAATTTAATCCACTTTTTGCTTTGAAGAGATCCTGGCAAATACGGGACACTAGTGCTGAGGAGAGACCGAGCCTTGTACATTTCTCCTTGATATTTCTTTGGCTATGAATGTAACAAAGCAAAGGTGTTTCATTCCTGAAACCGGCCGCGAGGGCATTCGTTAACGCTCGTTCATCATCAGTGCCTGTGGCACGAAGGAATTCATTAAGACCAGGATTTTCACGGATAAGGCAATGGATAAATGAGAGGTACGTGGATTCGTCTCTAGTCATGCAGATCATGACAGGGCCTAAAAAGGAGGGGTGGCTGTTTTCTCCCTTTACTCGAAGAACTGTATTCTTAAAACTTGTTACAAGCACATAGAATGGACCAAGTTGAAATGCTACGTCATCTCCAAGTTCAGAGACTTGGTTTACCCTGTCGTGACAGCAAAACTTCACAATATTGTCCAACTGTTGATCAGTGAATAACATGACCGTGGGAAGATCATTACAGACTACTTGACGGATAAAGCCAGCAAAAGTTGTCTTCTGCAGTTCTAGGACTGATGCAAGTGGGTCCTTGTTTACTCTTTCAGATGGTTTTCGAGTTAGGTATCCAACCTGTTTCACGTTGCGTGGGAGCGAACTAATGCTATCGGCACCACACATACCACCAGCTTCCTTTCTTGTTAAGAACAATGCCCTCGTTGGACCAAATTCAACAGCTTTATCTGCAACTTTAAGCTTGGTGCTCTCTTTGGATCGGATGTGTGCCATATTGGATGAGGTTCGATTACCATGCTTCTTGATCTTAAATCTTGTGGGCTGACCATCAAAATTGTAAATGAGAAGCACGAGTGGGAACCATTTTTCAATAGCTTTACCAAATTCGATGGACACAATTGTCTTGTGATATGACGTGTAGGAGGAACATGTGTACGTTCTTCTTCTCACTGCAACGTCGGCACTTTCTTGACTGTTGAGCTTTTTAAGTTCAGCCACTTTGCCCCCTTCATCCCTTATGATGGTGTAGAACTTGGCCTTACATCCTGTCATGACCCATGACCCATTTTTATCTGAGAACAAATCTTTTCTGTGTTCCAGTGTATCAAGGCTCAAGACAAAAGTTGCATTGTCTTGAATTCCGATGGGAACTGCTTTGCTTATAATTGTAGCACTTTCTTCCTGGCAATTCATCATAAAGGGGACAACGTAAGGATTATCAAGAAAAGTATTTAACTACGGTTAAATACCTCTGCCAGACTTGTATTGCTACCAGCGGTGTGTTCACCTACACTGCCAAGGTCATGGTCATCTTTGTTGTCAATCAACTCCTATAAGCCACAATTCAATCAACCGGTAAATTACTCAATCCATCTACAAACTACACGAAACTATATACCTATATATATATGGCCAAGTTATTTTAAGATTCATTTGTGTCTTTCCTTCCTTTTTAGTTCAGCAAACACATAGCGGGCAACCACACTTCCCTTGTTTGTATTATCTCACACATGCCCGCATCATATCATATTTCAACCCCCCTGCCTTGGGTGACCCGAAAATACTGACCCCCGGTCCATGGACCCCCATACGGACCGGGTCCACGGACTACTATACGGACCGGTTCACGGACTACCCCGACGGACCCCCTCCACGGACCCCCCAAAAGACAACATAGAAATAAAAATAATTTTAAAATAAATTTGACTTGCCAATTGTCTGGATAGACCACTCGTGTCGGCGAGATCTCAGCCATTACGCTCCGCAAATTTCGGGTCATTAAATCTCCCGGATAAAAACGACTCTGAACCTGGAAAAAATCTCCAGATTTTAGATCTCCATAGGTTGGCACCTCTGAGAATGATATTGACAAATTAGTATCTTGGAGCAAGAAATGGCAAATGCAGTTTAATGTGACTAAATGTCATACTATGAGGATATCTAGGAAGAGGGATCCTGTGTTGATGGATTA
>NW_027179766.1:532500-535000 GCF_036669935.1 Montipora foliosa
AGTTTGCCATTTATTTAGGGCAAATTCACTTAGCCACAATTGTGATCACTGAGTCTTGAGACAATGATTTATAATTTAAAAAGAATGCTATGTTGTTTTTTTCGCAATCAAGTGTGTGATCTCTTTTAATCTGAAGTTTTTAATTAATGTTTTCTTTTCAGTACGAGATGATGAATGTATATTGCAATTGCTGGGTGTGGCTTGTTGTGATAGAAAGTGTATGAGAAAATTGTCAATAGAGGACGTACATTCCTCAGAACTGCAGTTCCATGATATGGATCACGCTGAGAAACGCAACTATATCCTTGGGTTCCTGTCTGAAAATAGTAACATGGGAGAACAATATGTAGAGAGGCCTGGTTATTAATTCATAGCATAAACAAGGAATGGTTCAGGTGGCACTTCAATAGATTCAAGGAGGGTGTAGTTGCTGTGGAACATGGAAATAAAGGTCAAAAGAAACCATCCCAGAAGAGCAAAGACTGCATAGCATGGTTGCAGTTCTTTGTTTCCTGCGTTGGCCAGTACCAGCCTGATAACAAGACAATCCATCTGCCGTCATGTTTTACAAGACTTAGTATTTACAACCGTATGTGGGAGGAAAACAACTCTTTTGGTTTGCCATCCATTGGTATTTCCCAGTTTTATTCCATCTTTAGGGATCACTTTTCACATGTTCTTATACCAAAGGTAAGCTGACTGATTTGCTCTTAGTAGAAAGTACATTGTAGCAAATGAAGTTGTTTTAAGGATTAGATTTGGTCACCTGCTTGGCGTTAAAAATATTTTTTGGCAGCCTGGAAGCATTAAACAGGCTGTAATTTGGACTTTAACATTTCAAGGCACTGTTTACACATACATTTTACATGTATTTCAAGGAACAGTGTCTAGTCCTTGAAATTTCTGACGTGTGGCTTTTGTTAACACATATACAATGAAAATCAACCAAAACTTTCAAGTCATCGCAACTTGCATTTTATGCTATGACACTGTCACAGTGAATGTAAGTTCTTTGGCATTTTTGTAAAATCTTACCATGTGTTTCCTTATTTTTTTGTCATCAATACAGGAAAACAGATTTACGAAATGTACAGACTGCACCCGGTACAAAGAGGCAAAAGAGAAAACTTATGACAAGAAAGCCAGACAAGAAATTGACAAACTGTTGAATGAACACATGGAATTGGTTTGGTAAGTGACAAGACTTTAAAGCAAGTAACAAATACAAAATCTGCTGCAACCATTGCTAAAACTAGCGGTAATCTTAGATTAGGCTTTGAAGGCACAAAAAATTCAGTGGGTTCTACAATTTTTTGGTTTTTGTACATGTACATGTATATGTTCACCAAAATTCAACTTCGAAATTTGACATCCAAATTTCAAATTTGAGATTTTATTTTCATATTCGACATCGTAGTTTTATATGGTACATTGATTTTTTAAATTTGGTATTGAAGTAAATAAGACAATTGTACCATGGGAACCAAAGAAGCTGATTGGTAGGTTATGTCACTTGTCAATTTACTGAGTTTTTTCGATGTCAGTCAATCAGGGCATAGAAGTAAGGTTCTCAATGTCCTGTACCAGAGGGTTTTCTCACCGCCTCGCAACTCGCTATTCCGTCAATCTAAGAAAGAAAAAACCTCTGGCATCCAGAGTTAATTGCAAAGTGTCTTGAGTTCTCAGAAAACAAGAATATCATTCTTAAAGTTTATTTTATGTAAAATGTAGGTTCTGGAGGTAATTTTGAGAGAGGAAAACATGTTTCAGAGCTGAGGTTTGACTTGACAAGAATATCCTTCATAATTGCCATAGAAACCATCCAGATGTTTTCGCTTGGCTCTTAAGAAGCCCTCTTTGTAATTTTTTTTGTGATTTTGACTAAAATTCCTTGTTTTTTACCCTCTTGCTTGAAGGTGATCTTCAGCAAATCAGAGAATGATGCCATTTCAACTTATTCTGATAAAAACTGTCCAGTGATTGGCTAATTGCCATTATGATATCTTGTTACTAGCAAAGTTTCGTGTCGATCGGGAATGCCTCAGATTTTTCTTGAATTTTTCCAAATGATTTATTGGCATGCTCTCAAGCTTTCATTCTGTGAAAAAAGGAGTTAAGGACCTATATGTTTGTGTTCATTTAACCTTTTGTAGGAGAGAGAGGAGGGTGTATTACCTGCATCGGTACAAAGCCCGTCGGTACCCTTCAAAATATTTGACCATCATAGATGATGCCATGGATCAAAAGACAACATGCATCCCACGTGTACACAGGAAGACAAAGGCGACATGTAACCTGGCAACAGTGGGCACTCATCTTGTGGGTGCAATTTTTCACAGTGGCCATTATCACCCCACGGGAAAGATGTGTTTGGGTCATTTGACTACTATCAGTGGTCACATGACCCAAACTTAACTGCATCTGTTTTACTAACCATGTTGGCAAAATGGTGTGAAAAGTACCAACTTCCACCAGTGTTGTATCTTCAATTAGACAACTG
>NW_027179766.1:540000-547500 GCF_036669935.1 Montipora foliosa
TGCTGGCAGATCGTGAAATTAAAAACTTATGCTCACAGTAAATGGCCTTTGGATAAAAATCTAAACTTAAAATTTTTCCAGTCAGGTGTTAAGCAAGCACTTGCAAAAACTGAAGAAAAAAAGGAAGCGACCTTTTTTATCACAGGGGCACTTTAAATCGTATCATGCAAATTACTGGGAATTCATATCTTCTGTGTTTATGAAATCAGACTATCTAAAGTCCTTTCAATTTTTTGGCCAGTTGAATTCAACTTTCCCAGATCCGGGGAATATTCTAATGATCTTTTCTTTAAATGTTAATTGGGTCAGAAATTTGGAAATAATGGTATCCCTGCTGAATGGGTCAAAAATTCTGAACCCTTTTCCTTCCCTGTTGAATGGGGTCAGAAATTCTGAACCCTTTTCCTTCTCTGTTGAATGGGGTCAGAAATTCTGAACCCTTTTCCTTCTCTGTTGAAGGGGATCAGAAATTCTGAACCCTTTTCCTTCTGTTGAATGGGGTCAGAAATTCTGAACCCTTTTCCTTCCCTGTTGAATGGGGTAGGAAATTCTGAACCCTTTTCCTTCCCTGTTGAAGGGGGTCAGAAATTCTGAACCCTTTTCCTTCTGTTGAATGGGGTCAGAACTCAGAAATTCTGAACCCTTTTCCTTCCCTGTTGAATGGGGTCACAAATTCCGAATCCTTTTCCTTCTCTGTTGAATGGGGTAAGAAATTCTGAACCCTTTTCCTTCCCTGTTGAAGGGGGTCAGAAATTCTGAACCCTTTTCCCTCTGTTGAATGGGGTCAGAAATTCTGAACCCTTTTCCTTACCTGTTGAATGGGGGCACAAATTCCGAATCCTTTTCCTTCTCTGTTGAATGGGGTCAGAAATTCTGAACCCTTTTCCTTCCCTGTTGAATGGGGTCAGAAATTGTTAACCCTTTTCCTTCTCTGTTGAATGGGGTCAGAAATTGTTAACCCTTTTCCTTCTCTGTTGAATGGGGTCAGAAATTGTTAACCCTTTTCCTTCTCTGTTGAATAGGGTCAGAAATTCTGAACCCTTTTCCTTCCCTGTCGAAGGGGGTCAGAAATTCTGAACCCTTTTCCTTCCCTGTTGAATGGGGTCAGAAATTGTTAACCCTTTTCCTTCTCTGTTGAATGGGGTCAGAAATTCTGAACCCTTTTCTTCCCTGTCGAAGGGGGTCAGAAATTCTGAACCCTTTTCCTTCCCTGTTGAATGGGGTCAGAAATTGTTAACCCTTTTCCTTCTCTGTTGAATAGGGTCAGAAATTCTGAACCCTTTTCCTTCCCTGTCGAAGGGGGTCAGAAATTCTGAACCCTTTTCCTTCTCTGTTGAATGGGGTCAGAAATTCTGAACTCTTTTCCTTCTCTGTTGAATGGGGTCAGAAATTGTTAACCCTTTTCCTTCTCTGTTGAATAGGGTGAGAAATTCTGAACCCTTTTCCTTCCCTGTCAAAGGGGGTCAGAAATTCTGAACCCTTTTCCTTCTCTGTTGAATGGGGTCAGAAATAATATTGTTAACCCTTTTCCTTCTCTGTTTAATGGGGTCAGAAATTCTGAACCCTTTTCCTTCTCTGTTGAATGGGGTCAGAAATTGTTAACCCTTTTCCTTCTCTGTTGAATAGGGTCAGAAATTCTGAACCCTTTTCCTTCCCTGTCAAAGGGGGTCAGAAATTCTGAACCCTTTTCCTTCTCTGTTGAATGGGGTCAGAAATTGTTAACCCTTTTCCTTCTCTGTTGAATGGGGTCAGAAATTGTTAACCCTTTTCCTTCTCTGTTGAATAGGGTCAGAAATTCTGAACCCTTTTCCTTCCCTGTTGAAGGGGGTCAGAAATTCTGAACCCTTTTCCTTCTCTGTTGAATGGGGTCAGAAATTCTAAACCCTTTTCTTTCTCTGTTGAATGGGGTCAGAAATTCTGAACCCTTTTCCTTCTCTGTTTAATGGTGTCAGAAATTGTTAACCCTTTTCCTTCTCTGTTAAATAGGGTCAGAAATTCTGAACCCTTTTCCTTCTTTGTCGAAGGGGGTCAGAAATTCTGAACCCTTTTCCTTCCCTGTTGAATGGGGTCACAAATTCCGAATCCTTTTCCTTCTCTGTTGAATGGGGTAAGAAATTCTGAACCCTTTTCCTTCCCTGTTGAAGGGGGTCAGAAATTGTGAACCCTTTTCCCTCTGTTGAATGGGGTCAGAAATTCTGAATGCTTTTCCTTACCTGTTGAATGGGGGCACAAATTCCGAATCCTTTTCCTTCTCTGTGGAATGGGGTCAGAAATTCTGAACCCTTTTCCTTCCCTGTTGAATGGGGTCAGAAATTGTTAACCCTTTTCCTTCTCTGTTGAATGGGGTCAGAAATTGTTAACCCTTTTCCTTCTCTGTTGAATGGGGTCAGAAATTGTTAACCTTTTTCCTTCTCTGTTGAATAGGGTCAGAAATTCTGAACCCTTTTCCTTCCCTGTCGAAGGGGGTCAGAAATTCTGAACCCTTTTCCTTCCCTGTTGAATGGGGTCAGAAATTGTTAACCCTTTTCCTTCTCTGTTGAATGGGGTCAGAAATTCTGAACCCTTTTCTTCCCTGTCGAAGGGGGTCAGAAATTCTGAACCCTTTTCCTTCCCTGTTGAATGGGGTCAGAAATTGTTAACCCTTTTCCTTCTCTGTTGAATAGGGTCAGAAATTTTGAACCCTTTTCCTTCCCTGTCGAAGGGGGTCAGAAATTCTGAACCCTTTTCCTTCTCTGTTGAATGGGGTCAGAAATTCTGAACTCTTTTCCTTCTCTGTTGAATGGGGTCAGAAATTGTTAACCCTTTTCCTTCTCTGTTGAATAGGGTGAGAAATTCTGAACCCTTTTCCTTCCCTGTCAAAGGGGGTCAGAAATTCTGAACCTTTTTCCTTCTCTGTTGAATGGGGTCAGAAATAATATTGTTAACCCTTTTCCTTCTCATTTTAATGGGGTCAGAAATTCTGAACCCTTTTCCTTCTCTGTTGAATGGGGTCAGAAATTCTGAACCCTTTTCCTTCTCTGTTGAATGGGGTCAGAAATTGTTAACCCTTTTCCTTCTCTGTTGAATAGGGTCAGAAATTCTGAACCCTTTTCCTTCCCTGTCAAAGGGGGTCAGAAATTCTGAACCCTTTTCCTTCTCTGTTGAATGGGGTCAGAAATTGTTAACCCTTTTCCTTCTCTGTTTAATGGGGTCAGAAATTGTTAACCCTTTTCCTTCTCTGTTGAATAGGGTCAGAAATTCTGAACCCTTTTCCTTCCCTGTTGAAGGGGGTCAGAAATTCTGAACCCTTTTCCTTCTCTGTTGAATGGGGTCAGAAATTGTTAACCCTTTTCCTTCTCTGTTGAATAGGGTCAGAAATTCTGAACCCTTTTCCTTCCCTGTTGAAGGGGGTCAGAAATTCTGAACCCTTTTCCTTCTCTGTTGAATGGGGTCAGAAATTCTGAACCCTTTTCCTTCTCTGTTGAATGGGGTCAGAAATTCTGAACCCTTTTCCTTCTCTGTTTAATGGGGTCAGAAATTGTTAACCCTTTTCCTTCTCTGTTAAATAGGGTCAGAAATTCTGAACCCTTTTCCTTCTCTGTTGAATGGGGTCAGAAATTCTGAATCCTTTTCCTTCTCTGTTTAATGGGGTCAGAAATTGTTAACCCTTTTCCTTCTCTGTTGAATGGGGTCAGAAATTCTGAACCCTTTTCCTTCCCTGTCGAAGGGGGTCAGAAATTCTGAACCCTTTTCCTTCCCTGTTGAATGGGGTCAGAAATTTTGAACCCTTTTCATTCTCTGTTGAATGGGGTCAGGCTGCATGATGGTGTAAGATCATATATTTTGTCGAACTAATTTTGCAGTTCAGAGTGAATTATGGAATGCCGCCTTGAATTTGTGTAAGGAATCTTCATCTCCGAGCAAACAGTGCAAATAAGCGGCGGTTAAAGGCAGTAATTTTGTAATTCCGCTTAGATTTCAGTTTTCCCTAGTAGCTTATTTGGCATCCTTTTGCGAACTACTGTAAGAGATTACTCCGTTCAACAAACAGTTTCTGACAAGATATGCTAGTTTAGTCGTAAAGATATGGGATTTTCAGAGTTAACCTCATGGCTTTCTCCGAAAATCGCTAATCGTAATGCCACAATTTAGTTTGGAACGCATTTATAAAGCAAAAGTGCTCATAACAATCAGCAATGCAGACATGTCAAGGGACATCTACTTAGGTCAAACACTCAGATGGAATTGAAAGAAAAAGAAAAAAACACTATGAGACCCACCTTAAAATTCCTGTCAGCGTTATCTACCCGCGAAAACGGCAGCGGCTTTCAACGATACCAATCTTTTAGTGTCGTTATGAGGCCGTGTTCAGGAGTTTCACTTTGCAATTCTTCTTTTATCCTCTTTCATCTTCTTCATGTTCTAACTGGCTATTGAAGGGTATTTAAAATGCAGAGAGAAAAAAAAACCTTACCATGATTAATCCTTTGTTATTAGAATTTATGGAACTGAAGATAAAAATTGTAACCTGAAACAAAAGGATTGACATACTGTTAAGAGGCATCGTTTTACGGGAAAGCTACCTGACATTTTCAAACAGAGCATTCGTGATAAGGCAATTGATTGTTTTAAGACATGGAAGCTGTTTATGAGTAACGGGTAGCAAGTGTATTTAACTTTAATTCAGAGGTTCAAGGAAAGGCCTGAAACGATAGAGAAATATGCTCAGGTTTCTACAGAAACTCACATTTTCAGAAACTGATTGTCAGTGGCTAACTAGCGTACAGTTGAAGACAAAGAAAAACACGGCCTGCCCATGTCTCCTGTGCTTACTTTGCTTTGATCCACATTCATGTATATAACTTGCCGATATCACGGCAAAATGATCAGAGTAGAAAAATTACCAATCGAGCTAAACTAGGCAAAAACAAAGAAGGATTCTTATCGGAATAAGGATCACTGAGACGAGTAAATGAGGCGGTACTGGTAGAAATAACCTGTTCCCGATCCGACTTGTGCACTTCGCGGTACGAACCTTGTTGGGGCAAATTCGCGCCAATATTTATCTGAATGACGTATAGGTTGTGACGTAAGACCCCACATTGACTATTCCATTTCAATCTTGACTTGTCCATTTCACTTTTGTATTTTTGGTGGTTCCAGCGCAAACCATTTGCTGCAACACTAAACCATTTCGCTTTCTACTAAACCATTTGTCACGCTAAGCCATTTGGGGTAACACTAAACCGTTTGACATTATGGTAAACCGATCAATGTTATGCTAGACCATTGCGGTTCACGATTAACCATTTGCAGATAAAATAAGCCATTTCAAACTACTCTGAACCGTTTGTCACATCACTGAACCAATGTACAGTAAGCTGGACCGTTTGCCATTTCACTGCATATCATGTCAAAGTATGCTGATCCATTCAAGACTTGACTTTGTCATTTTGACAAGGACAATTACACCGGTGGTCTTTGGCACTGACCAATTTTGTGTTAACTGCGATGATTGCATAAGGTGACTGATACATTTCATTAAACACTTAACCACTCGTGTTTTCACTGAATCAATTCACCAAGGGTATCTACACAGTTTCTGAATTGTCTAAACCATTTAATGTTTGTTTATTTCATTTCACTAAGGGTGACTTGTCCATTTGTGTTTTAAATACATCTTTTCAAATTCTGATAAACCGTTCTACAAAGGACAATTAAACCATTCCGGTTTATTCTTAACCATTAACTAGGCTTGTATTTTTGGCGGTGACGGCTGCCCATAGAAATAAATAAGGGGAAAACTAGCTATCTAAAAATCCAAACTACGTACAAAAGTTACAATAACACTTAATTCCAGTAGTCAAATTAACATTATTTAGCATTGTAACACAATCAGGTATATTGTTCCATAATCTTGAGGTGATTTGCATTTTGTAAAGATATGACCTGTGCATAAATTTTCTGTTATAGGCAGGTTGATGTAACTTGTTAAAGCCTCTAAGGTTGACAGTATTCATAATTTATTAGGAAATATGAACATATACTTAATATTAATAAGTCCCATATTGTACTTGCATTTGTAAAAAAAAGGGTGAGAGCATGAGAATAGCTACAATGTTCTAGGGTCTTTAGGTCAACATGGGTAAGCACATGTAGGTCACTATATGAAGATGACTTGGACATTAATTATTCATAAGAGATCTAATATTGCACTGATTTGTAAGCTCCAGCTTATTAGAAAGACCAGATGATAACCGAACTGAAAATCGGAGCACAATATTCAAAGTGTGGCAAGATAAAGGCCTTGTAAATATTAACCATTGCTTCTGGAGGTATGAATTTATGAACTCTCCTACAATGTAAGAGCAATAACTTTAACATTGACCTTATTGCATATAGATTTAATGTGGGCTTTAAAAGATAGCAAGCTATCAATGGTTAGACCTACATGTAGTAACTTCATACAGTGAACCACCTCCAAGGGCAGCCTATAGTAGGGTCAGCAATCAATAATTGTTAGTTTGACGGATTGTCACCTGGTGGTAGCACTTAAGTTTGAGTAGTGAGTTTGAGTTTTAGTTAATTTTTAGTTGTGCAGTGAGTTTTGTGTTGTGCATAAAGTTGAGATTACGTGTATATTAATCTGTAGAATATTAATTTCAAATGCAACAGCATTAGACAAAAATAGCCGGGGTTCCCAAGGGCCCCGTATTGCCTTCTCATTTGCATTACATTGTAGCTTCCAAGTTATCACTGATTTTGACAAAATTTCCATTTTCACCACATTTGCCAAATTCGCCAAATTCACCGGCTTGCCAAGGGACCCCCCTCTTGTTTTATTTGCATTGGCTTCCAAGTTGTAAGCAATTTTGAGAAATTTTCTCCACATTCGCCAAATTTGTCAACTTTGCCGCCTTGTAAAGGGGCCCTTCTTGCCTGCTCATTTACATTGGCTTCCAAGTTGTGAGCGATTTTGACAAAAATGCCATTTCACCGCATATCTAACTTATTCCTTCTTTTCGAAATTTTTGGTAAAATTTTGCCATTTTTGCCATTGGCATTTGTGTGAGATATGTTTCAGGATCTATATCAGATGCTGGAATCTCTGAGGCCACCCTTTCACCCATGGATGAAAAGTGCAGATTTAGTTCTTCAGCTATTATCAAGGGGTTTAGTTGAACAATTTTCTCCCAAATTTTAATTTCAGAAAGATTCCTAGATTAACTCTAAATGATGTTTTACCAAAAACTATATTGTAAAATTAAAATTAAAACTCGTCGACATTTAGAAGATGTTATAATCTCTATCATGCAAAGTCTACCTACCGATCGTCCGCAAAGAGAAAGGAAATATGTGTTATATTGTGCCATTAATAAGATAAATATCCCCATTCCTCGTTTCCAGGACACGGTAATACCTTTAACCTTCTGTCTTATCCTTGTTTTACAGCCTGCTTCCATCATGCCGTTGGTGTGGCTAATCCAAGTATAATTAGTGACGATCAGATGACTGCCTCCT
>NW_027179766.1:562500-567500 GCF_036669935.1 Montipora foliosa
CAATAGACTGCCGTTGTCCGCGATAGTTCTCTGTTAATTTAATTCCTTTAAATGGCCAATCAAAGAGGCGTATCAAATGTTTTTTTCGGGTCTGCAAAATGGTCCACTCTGTTAGCAACTTCTTCTTCAAGGTCACTGGTTTCGTTTTCTTCAAAGCCAAAGTTGACTGATCGAGGTTCAACTGGCTCTTTCGGCGGCCCATGAATATTAGCAAGCTCAAAGCTTACTGTTCCACTCTCCTTTCTTGCATCAAATGCCACTTTGTCAGCATCGTCTTCTTCAAAGCCACCGTTGTCGCTTTCTTCAAAGTCAATGTTGACTGATCGAGGTTCAACTGACTCTTTCGGCGGCTCATGAATACTAGCAAGCTCAAATCTTACTGCTCCACTCTCCTTTCTTGCATCAAATGCCACTTTGTAAGCATCTTCTTCTTCAAAGCCACCGTTGTCGCTTTGTTCAAACTCAATGTTGACTGATCGAGGTTCAACTGACTCTTTTGGCGGCTCATGAATAGTAGCAAGCTCAAAGCTTACTGCTCCACTCTCCTTTCTTGCGTCAAATGCCACTTTGTCAGCATCGTCGTCTTCAAAGCCACCGTTGTCGCTTTCTTCAAAGTCAATGTTGACTGATCGAGGTTCAACTGACTCTTTCGGCGGCTCATGAATACTAGCAAGCTCAAATCTTACTGCTCCACTCTCCTTTCTTGCATCAAATGCCACTTTGTAAGCATCTTCTTCTTCAAAGCCACCGTTGTCGCTTTCTTCAAACTCAATGTTGACTGATCGAGGTTCAACTGACTCTTTTGGCGGCTCATGAATAGTAGCAAGCTCAAAGCTTACTGCTCCACTCTCCTTTCTTGCGTCAAATGCCACTTTGTCAGCATCTTCTTCTTCAAAGCCACCGTTGTCGCTTTCTTCAAAGTCAATGTTGACTGATCGAGGTTCAGCTGACTCTTTTGGCGGCTCATGAATACTAGCAAGCTCAAAGCTTACTGCTCTACTCTCCTTTCTTGCGTCAAATGCCACTTTGTCAGCATCTTCTTCTTCAAAGTCACCGTTGTCGCTTTCTTCAAAGTCAATGTTGACTGATCGAGGATCAACTGGCTGTTTCGGCGGCTCATGAATACTAGCAAGCTCAAAGCTTACTGCTCCACTCTCCTTTCTTGCGTCAAATGCCACTTTGTCAGCATCTTCTTCTTTAAAGTCACCGTTGTCGCTGTCTTCAAAGTCAATGTTGACTGATCGAGGTTCAACTGACTCTTTCGGCTGCTCATGAATAGTAGCAAGCTCAAAGCTTACTGCTCCACTCTCGTTGATCGCACTAGAAACTGATGGCACGTTAAACGTACCAGTTTGCACTTGTTCTGTGAGAACATTTTTCCCCGCCATTCCTCGTATTTCGTTAAAGAGGTCATTAAGAGGCAAAAGTAACGCTAGGCAACACGAAAAAGACCATTGTGGATTTTTACGCCACTCCTTGATAAAGCAGTAAATGTACCTGAGGTACTGGACTGAAAATAAAAAAGAAGAAAGAAAAGAGATACGTTTGTATGTTATCGCAAGTGAACGAAAAGCCCAACAGCGGAGCTTAGTACGCTGTAAAGTGGGCATTAAAATCCACCTGACTGTTTTTTCCCTAATGGTTGAAAATGCCCGGATGTTTTTTCGTGTGACTTTAGTCCAGTCATATTGAAAGATCTTCAAGTGTTTTCGAAATTTAATGGAAATTTTCAGAAGAACATAATATGCTTGTCGTCAACACATCTTGCATAATGGGTCAAAGCTATATACAGATGGCATAGTTGAACTTTGCCATCTATATATAGCTTATTTTATGAGTTGGCTACAAATTTCACCAACAATCTCTTTGATCCGGCAAATTCAATCATGGTGTGCACATCAAAGGGCAAAATAAATAGTGCAAATACCAACACTCTCGGCGATCTGAGTATGACAACCTCCAGATACAGCAAAAGAGAGTCATGGGAGCACTACAAAAATACGTTTATTTTCTGCAAAAAATTAACAAAAATTTATGGACCGTGCTTGCTTTAGTAATTACAAATAAGAACAAAGTGCCTACCCACAAGAATTCCAATGACTAGAAAATTTGCTCCGAATACCAATGCATTGAACACGATATGGTCCATGTATGAGTCCATCGAGGAATGTACACTTTCTGCTGGTATTCTACTCACAGCACCTATTACTAGGTTGACCATTGTTACAGCAAGGGAAGAAACCATCAATTTGTTCTCAAAGGGTTCCGCTATAGGCCGCTTGTACGCAAAGAACATTCCATAGAGACCTGACATAACAAGAGCTAACGCAATATAGGCTCTGCTCTCACTTCCGATCAGAATAATGGCTGATGTTAAAGTCACCTTTCGAGCTGTCTCAACAAGTTCCCAATACCATGCATGACTGTTGTAATTTGAGAATAAAAACTGTAATCCTGTGACGATTTCAGGATTTGAATGCTGGGAATATGTGGATTCATCGTCACCTCCGTCACCATGTTTCTTCAATGACCTTTGGTGTCTCCAAAGAACCACCAATGTAGCTATAGGTAGAAACATGATGTACAAAATACTGCAGTATGCAACAATCACAGATCGTCGGAATTCTTGGCTGGAACAGTTGATATTAAAGTCATCTTTTAGAAACTTATCGCACTTTTCACCTTTTTCGTCCAGGCACAGTTTGTGACAAGCAAGGGGAAGAACCTTTGCTGTCTTCGAGCAGGTGCTTAGATATGTTAAGTAAAGGAAGAAAAAGACTGTTCTGAAGGCCAATGTCTTTGTTTCGGAAATTTTCTTCACTTTCTCCATTTGACTCTCGAAGGTCTTTCTGGTCAAAAACATCTTCCTAATGCCATAAATAATGAATGCCACAATGATCACTGCAGAATTGATACCGAGCATAGCATACAATCTTCCAAAAGCATTGACTTTTAGGCTTGGAAAGAGACAGTGGATTGGGGCAATCTGCAATATATTTAGCTGTAATATCTCGGAATATTTTCCAATAAGGGAGAGAGAGTCTGGCCATTTGATGTACGCAAATGCATCAAGAATTCCAAAGGTTACCTGGTAGAAACCGATAACAATCTTTAGTCTACCAAGAATTATATCAACTAAGGAGCGATCTTGTTTCTTCTTGGCTTGTTTCCTGCTTCTCCAAACCACAACCACGGTAATTAGAATAGTTACAACAGCTATGACGGAAAGCTGTACGATCATCCATGTTTTTGTTGGGCACTTTTTGCAGGTCTTCAACTGTTTGTAATATTCAGGACTACACACTTCACACAATGGTCCTTCATATCCAACATCACAAGTGGAGTTTGTACCTCCCAGACATGATTCTGGTCTTGGGCATTTATGTGCTCGAGGAAGAGAGTTTGGGTACTCGATCATGGTTTTGTTGCTAACAGAAAAATTCCCGCGTAAGACTTCGCCGAAGGATTTGTAAAGTTCTTTGTTCGTATCGTTCTCCCATTTCCACCAGTAACCCTGTTGAAGATTAATCGATTCATTCTCACATTTTAATCCTTGCTTGCATGGCTCGCATTCTTCAAACATGTGTTTTCGAAAGTATCCCTTCATGCAGTAACATGCTCGAAATCCGGCAAACGACTTTCCATCCGTACCTGAGAAAAAAGAATTCAGACAGCCCAACTTACTTATCCATTTACAAAAAATGATGACAGACCGCTTAATTTTGCAATGTTACATTTAGCCTGGTGTATAGGTGTAGGGATAAAGCAGTGGTGATAACATTCCCCTCCCACAAATGAGGCCTGGGTTCGACTCACAGACTTATGTCACATGTGGGTTGAGTTTGTTGGTTCCCTGCTCTGCTCTGATTGGTTTCTACCCGGGTACTCTGGTTTTCCTCTCTCCTTAAAAACTGATACATGCTACCATCTTTAATAATAATAATAATAATAATAATATTATTATTATTATTATTATTATTAAATTATTGTTATTGACGTTGTTGTATTATTATACATTTATTAATGATTCATATTGATGCAAAACGTTTGCAAAGCCAGGTTCGTTGATCTTTTGAATGTTCATGTCTTCTACTGAGATGCAACCTATACGGTGTAAGCATTGTATAGAAATTAAAATATTAATTTTCAAAACTTACACGAACCTGAATCAATTTCCATCCCTAAATACGATAGTCTAAGTATGGATATTTAAACTGTAAGGTATGTGTGACGTGTGTCCTGATGGCCCAGGAATAGAAAGAAAACGCTAACGAAACACAAAAAAACTACACCCAAATACCTTCCCACAATCGCATAACAAACAACCATAAATTTTAAGAAAACGCTTACGACTTTTAATTTAAGATATAATTTAACTACAAGTATAACGGCTACTAAAGCTACTTACTCTAAATTATCTAATCTCACTGCTATTACAAAAGGCCTTAAAACTAAAATAGGTAAACAAATTAAGCTAAAAGTTCGGTTCTACACAGTTCCTCTCAAAGTCAAGCCCACAAACAAACAAACCAACAAACTGCTGTTCCTTGACAATTTCATCCACACGTTTGCATTAATTCTTCCCGTCGCTTTCATTTCTGTACCATCTACTCGTTGCTTATCTCCGCGCAGTTGCCACTGCTGCTGCGGACAAATGGATTTGGTCTTTGATTCAAGCAGCTCCCACAAATGACTCTTAGCGGTGATCTCTTTTCACTCTCCCTTCTCTCTTTCTGTGCCTTTTCCGTCAACCAATTGTTCGCCACACCCTTACAACACGTTACTTACATTTATATATTTACATAATAATTTATTCTACAATTAACACTTACTGACAAACTTATCGTTTAAAGATGCACGACACTTACAATCTTATAGTTACAATTGTATTTTCACAATGGAGACTTTAAAGAACAAATAAACTTACAAACTATTTCTAAGGTACTAATTACGTTTGACTACGATACGAAATTAACACTAAATAATTAACACGAACGGAA
>NW_027179766.1:572500-600000 GCF_036669935.1 Montipora foliosa
AAAATGATGAAACGTGTGTAAATCTGAGCGAAACAATGGCCACTGAAAGTATCGAGGATCTTGGTCTAAAGACCAATCATTGAATTAGCCCAAGCAGGAATATTCGTTCCTCTTATGTCGCTATAACTTCACCCAGTTTCCAAGGTTGTGAAGAGGAACTCGCTCAGAGACCCAATTGCGAATGATCAGCAAAATGAAGCACATCTACAGCAAGCAGTTTGAGTAGCCAATATAATCCACAAGAAAATTATAGCTACACAAACTACAAAAGGAGACATAAGGGAGTTTAAGAAACCAAGAAGGCTACGGCGACGAAAACGTCACTTTAAACTATTAGCTTGAGCTGTCCAAACAGTGGAATTTTAAAGACACTGTGCAAATCCGCGAACGTGCCCCAAAAGAAAACACTGCTCAGTTCAATTTTAGAAATTGTAGCGTCGTATTTAATATTTCCAACTAAATATTTGTAAATTTGTTCTTCATGAAAAGCTAATTTAAATGCGAGGGGATTATGTATTAATATGAAAGTGGGATAAGTTACTTTTTCTCCCTTGCATATTAACACATAATCCTCTCGCATTTAAATTGGCTGTTCATTATTCCCGCTTTTCCCTTCAAACAATCAAAGCCGCACCCAGCTTTTCAGACAGTTGATTTGGGGGTTATGTAATATATCCCCCCCCCCCCCCGAAAAGAACAAAGGAATACGAGCTCATGTAAAAAATATGCGAAGTTCATCGTATCATATATCTTTCTTTACCCTCGGATTTTAGAGTAGCTTGGTGTAGCTAATATCTCCGAGCATTTACCATCCCAACCACGATACACCACAGAAGACAGACCACAACACCGGGAACTACATGCCCTACTCTTTGCGACAAGTGTGTGGGTTCTTTTACGTCCCACAGGATTATGAACATTGAAGAGTTATGAGACGGGACCTCCGGCTTACGTCCTTATCCGAGAAGACTAGAGAGTCTAATCATTTGCAGATGTAATTACAAAGGCGGCACTTTCTCCTCAGTTATTTAAAGACCCTGAGTGTTGGTCCGGCCGGAGTTGAACTCACGACCTCCCGCGTGGTAGCCCGGTGCTCAACGAACTGAGCCACCGGTGCCCGGTAAATAGCATTAAACATCCCAAAACACCGATTTTAACAAAACAGTAAATACATAACAGTGCTTTAAACGTCTGTGCGAAGTTTCCAGATGATACGAGCTTGAGTGTGTGGTTAAATGATCAATGTGAGTTTGAATTCAACCGGCGAATCGTCAACAAAATCACTGCAAAATCTTCCGCTTCTTCAGCTCTCAGTCGACCTCATCGGCCCCCCTCGTTTTGCCACCAATAAACTCAGCAGTAATTTCAATTGATCTTGAGGAATTTTACTTGCTCTTTCTTACGTCAGCGGATTTGAAAGCCGTATTTTGACCTTGGCGCCAAGTGGAAAATCAGTGAAGTTTCCGAACTTAGGCGATACAAAACGACACAATCCCCATTCTCCAGCTTCTCGAACACTTTTCGTTATCGAAATCTTGGATGTTTCCTACCTTAAAAGCACTGTAAACTTCGAACAGGCCTGGTCAAAGAATACCTTCGATGCCCGACCGATTCGTGAGGGCGAGCTTCTGACTGGCGGAGAGTAACAATGGCTCACCTCACGCGTCCAGTCGTGATTTCGGGAGTGAGCGCTGGCTCATTTCCCGAAACAGCGGCTGGTAATCGAGCCTACATGTAATCGCTACCGAACGAACATAGTGTCAGATAGTTTCACAAAACAAGGTGAGAAATGTTCGTACCTCAAGTGAGAAATGACGGTACCACAACGTAACATTCAAAGGGTTTCATCGTCACACAACCATTATCGACGGATTTTGCAAACTGATTTCTTTAGAGGAAATTGTGCTATTTTAATTTAGCATGTACGCAATTACAAATTCACGAACTGTACTGCGGTAAGGTGCGATGCCATTTAGAAGCAAGGATGGCTTCTATTCTATCATTCACAATCGCAATTATTTTGCTGTATCATTTACAGAAACACGTTCAAATAATTAAATTTAGAATTTAATAGTTCAAATGTAGGTGCAGTTTGAAGCGGTTTTCAGTGATTAACCCTTTCTTTCGAGCTTGCCAGTAAGTACAACAATTTTAATTGAAGCATCTTGAAAATCTTCTTCTCCTTGCAGTTTTGAGGTCTATGCCGCTACTTGTCACTACTTTTTCGACTATAATATTCCCAAAAGTTTGCGCATGCTGCGCATTGATATTTTCCTGGGCGGTCCTTTTCTTTCAGGTTTCACTGACCTTTCTGTACATGCAGAATGATTCCTACCTCTACACAATCTCCCTACGGTAGACTTCCATCAGCCACATTCACCTGCAATTCTTCCGAAGGATAACTTCTGATATTATCAGAGGCGCACGTTAGCATCAGTTGGTGCAATTTTTTCTCTAAAAACCATCTCCTCCTTTGAAACGTCAAAAAACCACGTAGGAAAACGCCTTTTTGGCGTGGCGAACACAAAATTTCTGTCTAAAACTTTTCTCAACGTTTGCAACATACGCGCGCGTCATTTTTTTGCATTTTTTGCATGAGCGAAGTACAGGCCTCTTTCTACGTTAATCAGTGCAGAGTACATTTGTTAACAATTATCCTTCATAAATAGAGCATCATCGTCCAGTTTTTCTTGCTGTTTGCAAACATTTGTAAAACAACTCCTTTTCAGACAATGCTGGTCACAAGTGTTGGGACAGTTCACAGCAGATGAATTCACAGGCAGCCTCTCTTAATTAAGACCAAGACCGTTTAAACACGCCTGTGCCCCCTCCCCCATGTCAATGTTGATGAAAATCTTAAAGGAGAAAACCTTGACAATAGCTTCAGAATAGCCACGTTTAAAGAAATCTTCGCCTCCAAGAACGGTGTTCTTCAACTGAAGTGACGATAAGATATTCACGTCTTATTCCAATAATAATAATAATTTTTCAGTAATTACGTTCGGTTCCAAAACAACTGTCTAACCACTTTCTATTTTGCCTTTTTACTTTTTTAACCACATCCGACCTGGTCTTCAGAATAGCTTCATTTTCTTTCAACATTGCTAGGGGGAGGGGGAGGGGGGGTCAATTTTACTTGCTTCTATCCATGTCTTTTTAAGCGTCAAGGCCTTAGTTGAAATCGTGGGTTTTAGAGTGTACACGGTAGGTGTTCCAAAAATTTATGGCCAGGATTGTAGGTCAAATTGGTGATCCTCGTTTTACCTAAGTTGAATATGCACTCTACCTAGTTTAAAGAAGTAGCTATCTATCCCCAAAACCGTCTTCCCTCAAGCTCTGCCTTGCGCATCTCAACACATCTTCCCAATGTTTTGTATCATCTTATCGGTTTCTGTGTTCATACACTCATCCTTTAAGTCTCAACATTACAACATAGTAAGGGAAGAGAGAACTGTACTATGCACTTACCGGTACTAGAACTTACTTTTGTATAGGAGACTTCACTTTTCATAAACAATTCGTTTGTTATTTAAATTTTGCCAACCACAGAACAAAATAATCCTTTGTATCAAAAGCCAATATATCTCTGGTTGACACATTAATGACAATAGGTGACGTAACGGTGAGTATCGCTATAATACGTCATAATAAGTCAATTGACATCCCCGTATAATATCCAAAACTAATCCTAATCTGACTCTTTTTTTTTTCTTTTGGCTTCCTTTAGGCTCTTCGATTCACCTGAGTGCGTATTCAACCTAGGTAAAATGAGGATCACCAATCATAGACAGGGAAAAATTTCTGGTAAGCCTGGTGTTTTAAACAAATGTCGACAAACTCAAGGGAGTGTTCCTAAACATGCTTTTTTTGGATGAAAATTACAATTACGTGCTGAACACGAAAATAATGTTTACCAAGCTTGATTTTGAGTTTTAACTGATAAGAAACGGAATTCAGCGATTCATGTTGGAATAATGTTATCGCAATCGAGTCGGGTATGAACTTAAAAAAAAAAATAAGATAAGGCACTGAGAATTTAACAGTAAGAGAATCACAAAGTTTTTATCGGGAATTGTTTCATTCAAAATTCTCAATTTTAAATTAAGAGCATTTGCTGTCAAATTACATTTCCAACACAGGAAGCCTAGTCAGATAGTTAAAGTTGCCTGGCCGCTAATACTCAAGCTAGTTGTCTGTGTGACTATGGCAGATTTTGTCACAGATCACACAGTTAAAAATAATGGAAGAACGAATGAGTTTTAAAAGATCTGCTCCTAGTCTGTTCCACACTCACGATGGGGTGTTGCGTGCCATGCGCAAATGACGCAGCTTCCAGAATAAGTGCATACCGAGTTTGACAAGGGTGACTGGGCCGTGAAAGGCTAGTCGCGAAGATTTTATCAGGTCGATCGCGATCAAGGTCATGAGTGACGTATTGGTACCGGGAAGAGAGGAAGAGAAATGGTTGGCATTACAAGGATGACAGCAGCGTTCTGGAGATAGACTCTCTCGTGTAGCCTTCGGGCACACATTACTGAATTAACAAGGAAGATGTACCATCTTCTTGTCACTACGAATGATTAGATAAGATGCAACGAGTCTGACCCGTCAAGGAAACTGCGGGATAATGCCGACGAGAGGAAAGTGATTGAACTGCTGCGCCAGGCAGATGTTTTCAATGTCAATGAACAAACAACAATCCCTGAAATGTTGCAGAATATGTTTACCAAAGACATCGCAACAACACAGATAGAAGAGTCCTCAGCTACGGAATAATTCCTGTTCCCCTTGCTATCGCAGATTCCAATAATCAGCTGCACAGTGGAAATACGTAAACGAAAATCCCTATTATACGTCTCAAGATAACTTCAAGTTCATTTATGTACTGTTCAACTGTGTGCACTTCTCCCCGCGTGATCAGGCCGGGAAAATCGTAATTTTCAATTGTCACGTGAAACTAAAAAATCACATAATTACCATGCAGTACCCACCAAACACATTACAGACATGCTACCTATATTACTTGTGGATTTAATGGAGTGTAAACCTTTTTAGAGTGTTCTGTAACGTGACACAACATGTAGCCTCGCTTTTGTCTTTAAATATGTATGTTTATGTAATTGGCTGCTTTGAAGGTCAAAATGGCATATTCAAGCTTGGTGAGGAATTGTTCGTGTTCAGCGCATAATTTTCATGAGGAAAAGTGTGTTTATCAACTTTTCCTTGAACTTGCCTACACAAATTCACTTTTGGGAAAGTTATCCCAGTCTATCATAAATTAATCTTTTTTTTTTTTTTTAAGTAAAAATGGATTTAACCTGAGAACGGACTTTAGCGGCAACATACCCAGACCCAACACTAGAGCTAGAGAAGCCGCTGAACATAGCAGGATACCCACGTTTTGCGGTTCATAACGTTTCTTTATCTTTAGTATAATGAACCTCTTGTAAAAGGCTAATTACGTATGTATTCATTTTTAACCATGGAAAGATTTCACGCCTTTTCAGCGTTTTAGAAATATCCCTTACATTCAAAGAACAAATTATTAATTCATGCGTTGAGTAAGTCGTTAAAGGAAAGGTGTGCCAAAGTGGATTTCATATGCAAAGAAAAAACGAAGCATCCTACAGACGTAAATAAGAATGAGAACGCTAGCCAGAAAAACAGAGTACTAAAACATGAAAAAATAACCACAAACAGAGATACAGTGCAAAACACAGCAAAACATAAAAAAAACCCACTGGCTGGGGAGTAAATAGTAATGCGGAGGGATGGGAAAGCCAAACAACTATAAACAAAATAACGGAAAGACAATTACAAGTGAAATGGAAATAATGAAGAACATATATAAGAACCTATCATTAGTGGATTAAATTAAACGTAGACGAAATTTTTTGGTCCTTGACAGTGACCAGCCTTCTAACCACAACCTTTGCGTCAATCCCATTTTCTCTTGCTAAGAAAAAAGCTTACATTAGAACCTTCGCTCCATATTACAGCTTGTGCATAGCCTTGAGTAACATATGCATCCTTTAATGTCTTCAGAAGGTTTTTAACTCTAAGAGTTTGAGAGTTATTAGTAATGCCAAAGTCATACGAATGTTGGCTGTAATACATCATTGTGTAGATTTTTTAGATACATAGGCTTATTCAAAGATACGTCTAATTTCACTTTTTCTTTTCACTTCCTTGAATCTTGAGCGATGAACTAGTAAGCACCTTTCGTGAGAGGAAATTAAAATGTCAACGTTTGACGAAAAAAGCTCTTCTTTAATTTGTATATGCTGATGTCCGATCTCACCCATCAATCACTTGCTTGTAAATCGCATTTGAATATGTTAATAGAAAATGCGCTATATAAATTCATTACCATTACCGTAGTCTTGTTGCTTTGATAAAAGTGCTACAATTGACAAAAGCTTCTTAACTATACCTGTTTTGTAACTGGAAGTTTTCTCATGCTAAATTAAAAGGATTTTGCATTGTTCACATTTGCCTACATTGCAGGAGTTAGTTTACGTGTAATTATATTCTAGTATCTTACCGTCAGGACAAGACTTGCATTCAAAAACACTTTTTCCAGGTGCTTTATTTTTGTGGACGAAAGTGCCATTTGGACACCTCCGGCAACTGCCGCTGACAAAAGCCATAGTGTCTGAGAAATAACCACCTGTGGAGCATACAAAATATATCATGGTATATGTACCCTTTCGTATAGAGTAATATACGTAATGAGAGAACAAAGCAACATAAAAACATACTGCTACTTCTAAATAACTACTATTGATAATAATAATAATAATATTAATAATAATAATAATAATAATAATAATAATAATAATAATAACATCATTACCATTATCCTTGCTCTTACGATCAATACCTTAATACAAATTATTAGCGAAATAAGATCCTGAAGACGGCACTAATACAACGTGAAGTATCTGGAATCAGTATCAAGAGAAAGTGGACTACCCATTGTCTCAGCATCTGCGAAACTCGCCAACATAGAGTACATACAAAAGCATAACAAATAATACGGCGACCTCTTTCATAATGCAGACCACATAAAAGTTTCTTCTGTTTTAATATTAATTAGCCTTTCTAGCCTCGCTACGACGAGCAAATTTCAAAGAATATTTGTTTCAAAATGAGGGGAGGTAGTCGCCATTTAAGAAAGTGGTCTGTATCTCCATCGGGTGATCTGAAAGCACTACAACATCAAGGTGCAAAGCAAATATTGCACACATTTACCACTAACAGTGACGAAAAACGAAGTAGCCCCTATATTTTGGGACATACCGATACCGGTAAAAGTTGAGAAAATATGGGAACATCTGAATAGAAGAGATTCAGGGGATCGTTCTCCTTGGAACTGCTCATGCACTAGAAAAGCTGTAACAACAAAATGGTATGACCACAAACCAGAAACACTGAGGATGGCGATGTCACGATACTGCGGGATATGCCCATTCATACAGACAGAGATATCTAAACTAATAGACCAGATTTGGTGATTAAAGACCAAAAAACAAGGAGCTGTTTATTTACCAATATGTCAATACCATCAGGGCAAAACACATCATTGAAGTTCATTTAAAAAGGTCGAAAAACAAGAACCTAGAGATTGACACAAGCTGAAAGTGGCAATGGAAAACTAAAACAATCCCAGTTATAATCACTCGGAACTGTAAAAAAAGGGAAAGGGAAAAGTACACTGCAAAAATCTCTGGCTCAATAGCCATCATGGAATTGCAAAAGATCACTTTATTAGGTACATTGCATGTTTTAAAGAAGGTAATATATCAATGCCATAGAGCTACCCCACTCCCGAGGTGCCCTGTGACCATGGTTTGGACCTAGTCCTATTGGATTATTACGAACCACTTATCAGGGACGACGACGACGAGGATGAGGACGACGATGATGATGATGATGATGATGATGATGATGATGATGATGATAATAACAATAATAATGATAATTGCAAAAATTATCCATTGAAAGCTGTGTGCCAAGTATAATCTAAAATGAAATGATACGTGCTATGACCAAGAACTGGAGAGAGTTCTTGAAATAATGAAGTAAAGATCTTATGGGATGTAGCAATACAGTTTGACCACATACACCAGACATTGTAGCGATTGAGAAGAAAGAAAAGGTCTGTACGATCATTGATATTGCAGTCTCTGTCCATCATTGATGATAAAGGAGCACAAAAAGTATTTTTAAAATATCAAGATCTAGAACGGGAATTTAAAAGATTGTGGGACATGAGAAAGGTGCTTGTCATTCCTGTTGTGGTGGGTGTGCTTGGCTGTGTCACAAAAGATTTAGGTAAATGGATAGACCGGCTAGGTATTACAGTAAGCACGGCATTTCTGCAGAAGACAACACTGCTAGGCATTGGATACTGACGAGAGTGTTAGACATGACAACATTGGGGAGTGAACCCAGGGTACCGGCCCTTGGTCATTTGTTATGACCCGCTCCTATGGAGGAAATGGCAGTGTAAGTTTATCGTGGGAAAAGAGGATAATAACAATAAGAGAAAGGTGCTTGTCCGTCTTGTTGTGGTGGGTGCTATTGGCTTTGTCACAAAAGATTTAGGTAATTTGGATAGACAGGCTAGGAATTAAAGTAAAAACCGGCATTTGTGCAGAGGACAACCCTACACAGCATTGCTAGGATACTGACGAGAGTGCTAGACATGTAAGCAGCAGGGAATGAACCCTGAAAACCCTTAGTAATTTATTATGACCCGCTCTTATGGGGGACGCTCGATTTGTGGAGCGCAAGTCTAAGAATGTGTGGGCTGTAGACATGTCCTGTCCTTGGATACAGAATTGGGAAAAGAAGTCGGAGGAGAAGACGGCTAAGTACGGGCCTTTGCGATTCGAACTGAAAAAGCAGTACACTGGCTATGACATTGAACAATGTAACATCATCATTGACGTGCTAGGGATATGGGTCAGGGGATCTAGACCTAACAATGAGGAAGCTCTTTGGCAGCCGGGGATATGAAGTATTGAGAAGGATGCAGAGGGCTACCATCTCAAGTTCTCTCAACATAGTGAGAAATTCTAAAGCCACCGTTACCCGACTTTCCCTGTGGGAATAGCATAGGAGGTCAATATAGCTTTAGTATCGGAGAACTTTAGATTGTTTATTAGATTTATATCTTTTATCGTACGTTATTTAATTCAATTAATTTAGGTTCAGACTGCATAGGTTACGCTGTGCGCCCTATGTTGTTCTATTTTAGCATCCATACGTTTATCAACTGAAAAAAAAATAATAATGGAAACTTTATTTGTCTTCCAATACAGTTGTAAATCTCTCTACTTATAGGCAATTAACAACTGACTACTTGAAATTGAGTGATATACTTGTATACTGTATTTACAAATTAATAGAAAAAAATATATATGTATATACTACAGTTTTATTAAGTTTGGGCTATCCCAAGTCTTATTTCTACGACAGAATATAAAATATGTTGCTCTAATGGGTAGACTTATCATTTTTTTGATTATATACTGTTGTTGCGTTTTTTCAATGCCAATGTCAAACGTGTTCCAAACTAAAATGTGTTTTTCCAAAGTTTAAAAATTCCGTCAAAAATTCCCATTCAGAACGGAAAAAAGACAAAATTTGTGGGTGAGCAGTAAAACTCAACTGCAATCTTTTTTTTTTTAGAGGAAATAACTGTAAATCATCCAAAATGAAGATCTTACTTGTGTGTTGAAAACACAACAATTTGCTCTGTGTAAAATTTTACAGTAAAATTCTGCTGGTGAAAATGTCAGTTTTTGCTCGGAGACTACGATTAAGCGTTAAACGTGCAGTTTATAACATGGCAGACTTGACTAACTAAAAAAAAAACCCACAAAATTGCGGAACCGTTTGATAAAAATGTACCCAACCAAACTTTGGCCTAATTGAGAAGGTATAAATAACGAAGCAGTGAGGGTGCAAAAATTTTGCACCCTGGCCTATTTATAAATTCAGAGCCATACAAAGAATTCTGCAACTTGCTTAATGAACAACGTTGGCCTAAGCGAGAAGGTGTAATTAACCAAATCAATGAGGGTGCAAAATTTTTGCACCCTGGCCTATTAATAAATTCAGAGCCAAACAAAGAATTCTGCAACTTGCTTAGTGAACAACGTTGGCCTAAGCGAGAAGATATAATTAACCGAAGCAATGAGGGTGCAAAATTTTTGCACCCTGGCCTATTAATAAATTCAGAGCCAAACAAAGAATTCTGCAACTTGCTTAGTGATCAACTTTGGGCTAAGTGAGAAGTTATAATTAACCAAATCAATGAGGGTGCAAAAATTTTGCACCCTGGCCTATCTATTAATAAATTCAGAGCCAAAACAAGAATTCTGCAGCTTGCCTAGCGATCAACTTTGGCCAAAGTGAGAAGATATAAATAACCAAATCAATGAAGGTGCAAAAATGTTACAACCTACCCTATTAAAAAATTCAGAGCAAAGCGAAAAATATCCCAAGACAGGCATACTGCTTAGTGATAACTTTGGCCTAAGTGAGACGGAATAACTGAACAAAACAACGTGGGTGCAAAATTTTTGTATCCATCACAACAGCAGTGTGCAAAAATTCTGCACTTTCCTTGGTGTTAAACAGTCCTAGTCAGACCATACAATAACCCAAATCGACGAACGACCCTGCTGAAAGATATTGTGCAAACAATTATGTGCATGATGGAAACGAGTTTTTGTGTTTTCGTTGCACGCAATATCCGGTTATCGTACGACTTAGTAACACATTTGTAATCGACCCCGAATTGAGAAAACTCTGAGACTTTAAAAACATTAGATACCATCGTAAACCTTGTAAGGCATCTGTTTACTGGTTTTGATCAATGCCGTATTAACAGTTTTACATGTGAACAACTATTCTGCAATCGCACCCTAACTGTACATGGTTGGGTGTTTCAGTGTACGCACGTTATAGCGAATAGCTAATTGAGCATTGCCGATCAGGAATGCCGAGAAAGAAACGCCGACAACAAAGGAAATCAATTGAACACCGCGTTTCCGCGTCGCGCATATTACTTCGCGCAATCATTACACAACACAAGAACTTTTATTATTATCTATACGCTTGCAAAACTGTAGTTTTTATAAACATTTACTCTTCGATCGAACTGACTCTTGTCTTCGATCGAACTGACTTTTGGTTTCGATCGAGACGAACTTCGATCGAAACGACCGTCGATCGAACTGACTTGCTACGTCCGGTCAGGACGTGGTGACTACTAAATTGGATGGCGTACTTAGCATAAATCAGAGTAATCAGCAAAAGAACGATAGCAAGTTCTGACCAAGATACTGTAACATAAAAAGCACTGAAATACTGGTGAATTTATGGAAAGTCTCCTGCATTTTCCTGGCCTTTTAAACTTAAATACTTTTCGGCTAAATGTTTCCGAGTTGTTGGGAGCAGCTTCATTCCATCGATGAGCTCAAAGGAGTGAAGGACTATGCATTCTTTTGGGAGCATTTCGGTCCAAGGATCATTTGACCGCGGAATCTTCTGAGGAGTCCACTTTCCTTTGTATGTTCCCTTCCAATAATGAATTCGGAATTCATTTGCTGAAAGGTCTTTAACAACTCCAATAACTGGCTCCTTGTCCCCGTTCGATAACAACACTGCAACAAACGCATCAACTTGAAGTCCATCCAAAAATCCATCGACGTAATCCACTGGATTTTCGCGTTCCCTTGGGCCTCGATACCTTCCAGTATAAATCTATAAAGGAATTGATACAATGATGAACCAGTAGAATAAGAATTACAGGTAGGTGACAGATCAGTCTTTTTGATGCAGCGAATGTCGCAGAGGTTGACAGTTGGTACTGTCTTCATTTCCACAAACTCAGGCCTGTACCAACGAGACCTGTCCTCGACCTTTATGAATGGGGTCTTCAACTTTTTAACGTCGGAAGCGCTTATGAAATGCTCTATTGCACTATCTTTATAAGCTTCAATAGAATTTAAAAACTCGCTATAATGATATATAGGTATATTCCATTTTCTTGCAATCACTTCTACTGACGATAAACCAAAGTGGTTTCTTTCAGCCAACGATGCCTTTATCATTCGCGAGACCCGTGAATGACTAACAGAAATCATTCGCGACAAATTTTCAGCTTTAGACCTTATTTTATCAACTATGATAAGGTCAACTTTCTTATCTAAAAATTCCGTCAGTTGAGCTCCTGATTAAAAAGTGAACTTTTTAATCCTCTTTGATAGTTCATTGCAGGGGTCTAAGTTGATAAACACTCTCTTTCCAGTCAGCGAAAGTTTTTCCATCACATTGCAACCTAGCAAGCAAATAGTAACGATTATGTGGTGGACAAAAACCGGAAAGTGGCATTAAGACCGTGGTATGTGTAATTTTTTCTGGTTTCGTGATCACTATGACGGCACAGACACAATCGCGGATCACGAAACCAGTCAAAATTGCCGAAAACAGACTTACATCAGGAAAATACATTTATTTCAATTCCTCTTCATGATTAGGTTTTGTTTTTCCATTTTCACTAGATTTTGTTTTCAAAGAGGTTTCCGGGGGAAAGAACGTTCATGTCCCCTTGTTCCTTAAATAGTTAAGTCCCTTTTGCTCATTTTCCCTAACTGGTCAATTGAATTACTGACACACACACACACACACACACACACACACAAAAAAAAAAAACCCGGGTTTCATACTGTACAAATAACTGACTGTACAAATATATTTGTTCTCGTTTCTTGCCTTTTTCTGAACGATAACTAATACAGATGTCTAACAAAGTATCATATTTACGAAAACCGGAATACATCTGTTCCCCGCGGCAATCAAAGGTTTGCACAAAAGGAAATGCTCTTCATACCTTTCAAACAACTTGAGGTGGTGGACGTAGGTGGCTCACTCACACCAGTCTTGTCGGAGGACTCTGAGGAAATTTAGAAAGCACTATATTTTCACATTAAATTCAGCATGTCAAACCAGTGTTCTGCTTAAAGATTTGTTTTACTACTTATAACTTGCTTTCGTGATTTGACGGGGAAATATTAACACGACGCCTGTCATGACCGGAAAAGAACAGCTGCTGAGTTCATGGCGATAATTACAAATTATTTTCCTCTTCAAAAACCACTCATCTTATAGTTGGGTTTTACTTGAGGGTCGAGGGTTCTTGAAGAAAATTGAAGTAAAAATGTGAATTATTTGAGCTTAAGTGACCTCCTTATTGACCTACTGTCGCCTCTGCTTCATTGCACATGTGCTGTGAAAAATCCACTCAAACGCCAAGTTATAGGGGCATGTTTTTTTTTTGATACCATCAGCAGATATGTTCGAAAGAATGTAGTGAAAGCCCTTTATGGTCTTCCTTTTCTTGGTCTGTGCTCGCACATAGTTTTGAAGCCTTCAATTCACAGTTTCGCTTATTAATAACATTTTGCCCTCGCCCTCGACCCCTGACTCTAGAGAAAAACTTAACTCCCCATGTGTCCAGCGTCTCATGTAGGTCAAAGACTATTCATAGCCTAGCCATGCAATCAATTATGTGAATTTACACTCGTGAATGCTAAAATCTATGTGAAGTGTCAAAATGTTCAATTTTCAAACAAGCTATGGCAGCGGCCCACGACCACTTTAGCTACAGTAAAACCCCACCTAAAAGAACAAGTGGATTAAGAACCTCCAGCCTGAGATATGATAAAAAGAACACCCCAAACATATTAAGAACCAACTCAGCCTGATAAATTTGACTGGTTCTTATATATAAAGAAATCTTGGCTACCAGCTAGATTAAAAATTACTGCGTCAGAATAACCTTGTCATTCTAAAATCAATTTTCTTATTGGGCATTTTGTGCTCTTTGTCCTTTAATTTTTATGGCACAATGAAAGTGAAAAACGGCAAGTAATCTCTGCAAAATTACAAATGTATGCAAATGTATAAATCAAATTGTTTCTCTTTACAATACTGATGTGCAAACAACGACAATGTTCAATGGAGTCTTAAGATGATTTCCGAGTTCATGTCAGTCCTACTTTTCAAAACGAGTCTAAGTGCGAAGTTTTACACATGAATAAAAACTGCTGAATTTTCGTAAGAAAAACTTCGTACTTTGATTTGCATTGAAGAGGAGGCAGATATGAACTCGGAAATCCCCTATTAATAAAGCAGTGTCAGTGGGTACAACTGTCAGAGTGTATAATTTGTATCGAATACCTCGATTTCTTCTCCTTCACATTCTATTTAGGAACGAAAAGAGAGAAAGCCTTCATTAAAGCAATGAGTATGATTGCGTGGCAACCCCTTGGACTCGGGCACAAAAAAAGGAAATGAAACGAAACGAAACAGTAATGCACTCAGTGTTCTTGCGGTTATGTAATCTACAATGATTGTATTCTAAATAGAGTTGAAATATAGAATCTCTTAACTATGAAGAAACCACCGACTCACCACCGCTGAAGTTCAGCACTGGAATGCTGCCTATGCTGCCAAACGTCGAATCGAAAACCTCGACTTCTTCATCTTCAAATAAAAGAGAGGGAACAATAACGCCATGTAGAGATGGCGTGATAACACTTAACTGCCTGGATTCAGACATAAGAAAAGAAATGAAATAAACCTAAATGCCTACAATTTTCTTTTCGCATAAAGATTACCGTCCCAAGCGCTGTCACATGATGAGCGGAATGCTTGTATGTCTTGATTGGACAGAAACGTTAAATTAAAAAGGTTTAAATTTGTTTCACTAAAACCCTCTGTCATTGAACGTTCGCTTCCTATAGTACTCACCCTTTTTTGATTCATCTTCCCTGATCTCAGCTCGGTGACGCTTAATTGGTGTACTTTGAAGGAATTCATCCTCTCTGCGTTCTTTTAAAGCAGCCAAAAACGAACATTCGTCAAAAGCTGTGGATGCACTCATTTTACGTAAAGATGGGAACGTGCCAGTTTAAAATCCACCTTATCAAATGATTGACACAAACTGTAAACGGAAATTTCGTGGTTTCGTAAAAAGAGCCACAGTTCTTGCCTATTGTCCAATCGGATTCGTTATAAAGTTTAAACATTGTAACCTAATCGAACCCTGTTCAGTTTCGATTGCGTGCCCGGGTTGCGTGTATCTAAGTCACTCCACTTCTACTCAGAAAGCCTTTTACTATCTGTTCACAATCCTAATTTACAATATGCCGTTGGCATCAATATGGTGTATAAAAAAAATCAATGGACGGGCGAAAGTCTACAAAAATTCTGTGCCACTGGAAAAAAGGGACGGTTCGGATTATGGTTATCTCGTCTCATTAAATTCCGCATATCACTCCCAGACCCAAAAGATATTAATGAAGGTGAGCTTATTGTTATAACCTTCTATTGTCAAAAAATGCATGTAGTCTTACAGTATTTAACCTTATTTATGACTACGTAATTCCTTTACATGGAGTTTTTCTATAGTAATTCTGATCTCGTAACGTACTGTTTTATTTTTTTTAAGACAAAACATGGGTTTTCACATAAAGCTCGTCACGGAACAAAAAGTTACATCAACTGAAATATATATATACATTTTTTTCACCAAAGGGGACCTCAAATTCATTCATGTTCTGAGCCGGTTAGATAAGATAAATTGCTTTATATGTTGCCAGACTAAAGTCAACATTTTAAGTTAAAAAGGCGTCGACTCCTTCCCTCAGGTTATACTGAATAATGACTCATCCAGTTCAACAAAATGCAGTTCTGCTTCCAAAGCATACCAAAGTACGGTATGGATGGTCTGTTAACAAATTCACAGGGCACGAACACAAATTCAACTCAGTTTCAGTGAGGGGCGAATTGAAGTTGAACTGTTTCACTTACGCCTTATTTTTTTTTTCGCCATTTAGTGTAAATTTATGTTGGATGAAAAAACGCAAGAATGCATGCTGTCGCCAAAAGGCTTTAATAAGTTGCGAAGTGATGGTGGCTTTGCTAACTGCTGTGGAAAGCAGCCTACTGAGCTGGCAAATGAAATCCAAAAGATCCTGGATGAATTAGAAAAACACCGGGGTGCAGGTCCTGATTCCGTTCAAAGGCGGCGAGAAGAAAGCGTCGAATCGGAAGATTCCAATGTGGAAGATTCTGGGTCAAATCAGACTGCGTCGAGTCATGTACCCACGGAAAATACACAATCGTACGGAAGAGACACAAATCCGAAGAAAAGAAAACGACCTTCCGCTCCCTCCTCCTTTGCAACAAACTCCCTTTCGCCGGACGACATGCATAAATCATGCGATGAGTGTCTTATATCAAGTGAGTATAATTTTTTTGCAAGCAGGTAATCTTGTTTGAGCAGCCGCTTGATCCTGGTCCGAATTTATGGACGAACTAAGTATTTCCATACATTTTAAAGTTTGCATTGCCATTACATATTGCAACTCTTGATTCTCTGGTTTTGGCATGTCATGTCACGGCAGTAGTATATAGTCATTGCACTCTTTCTTTTATTTATAAGAACGTCTAAATTTGGAGCTAAGGCTGAACGTTCTTAACTATTTCTGCGATGTGAGGCTGAAAACGTTCTCAAGATGTTCTTAAATCTACATCAGAAGTTGTTTCACCTGATAACTTTGATGGTGTTGAAGTTACTTTGGAACGATTTTAATAATACCTGCTCATTATTACAAAGTGAGCGGATGTGTATGATGCATTGTTATGTTATCCAAAATATGCCCTTAAATATTTGGTTTAATTGAAATTTATTTACCTTTGTTTTATGCTTTCATTTAAAGTACAAATGGGCAAAATAAAAACTTTGTTAATCGACTCTCAGCCTGAGGATTGTTCTCAATACGTTCTTAAAATTTTTCACCAGAGGTTTACTATATTGTGACAGAGTAGTTTTAAATTTCTATTAATGAAAAGATTTTGCAACCGTCCATTTTTATGAATAGGTCAATTGTGACACGTTCTACGTTAGTGAGACTTGGGAGGAAGGAAACGTCTAATTTCTTTAACTTACGATTATGTGTGGTGGTTTGAAAGATATGAAACGCCCTCAATTAGGCGACGGTATTTCCTAAATAACTATAAAATGTCTTCGGAATATGTGTTTGTTGAGTAAAGATAATTAATTGTAACAGGAGTATAAGATGACGCTTTAGAGGTCTAGATTACACTCAGATTACACTCAGGCTTGAATCAAGCTCGTCCTTCCTTCCCTCTTAGCTAGAAGTCCAAAGTTTCAAAATTTAACCATATTTCAATTGTATGCTTCACGTGATCGAAGGTTTGAAGCCTCGTGATCGCATTTCGATCAAAGCTGCCGAAAACACTTCCGTTCTTTCTTGGTGGAAGAACACAGCCGGTTACATGTACGAGCAATTTTTCCTTGACAAGTGTCATTGATAATGTTCATATGCTCATGTGTATGAACGACAAGTTTTCTTTGACGAGTACAGCCTTTACAAGTCCTATTTGCTGGTGTGAACGAATTAACAAATTTTCTTTGACAAGTTTTCACAGTAGCCAGCAATACAATTACACAGCTGACTACAAAAAAAAACGGGGCGCCATTTTCCTTTTTTGATCATGGCTCATGCAATAACAAGATCGCTGTGCGCCCGCAAATTTCTTGACAAGTTTTCCTTGTAGACCCGTACAGACGAGCAAGTTCTGCAATGTGTCAATTTTTTCCTTGACAAGTACTTGTTCTTCTTTACACAACAGCAAATTAAATTTGCCAAGTCAGAACTTAACCGGCTTAATGTGCTAAAATCGGCTTGAAGTCCAGTCTTTTCTTAGCCTTCCTCTATACTAATTAGTGCGTCCCTGTTTACAAAAAGCAATTATGCCTAGGTAAAATGTCTCCCAGGAAACTAATAAGTGGATAGGTTTACTAATGAGCTACGCTCTGACCTTCTTAGCTTTAGGCCGCTCATTTACTATTGCTGAGGGAAAGGTTAAGGAAGAGGGTGTGTGTGTGTGTGGGGAGGGGTTCCAGCCCACCGCTCCCCTCAAAAGCGGAATGGTGTGCCCCTGATTTCTGTTAACCTTTTACTTTCATTTGTATGAATTTTCGTAGGAGCAGTAATAACATTGTTATTTTATGTCCTATTGTTTGCAGCAACATCCATTTTTATACCAATAACACAGCTCTGCTTGCCTGTGCGCCCTTCAAGGCAGTTCAGAAGGGTCAATAGCCAGTTTGTTGACAGCTTGACCCATTAGTTACGAAGAGAACCAAGTGGCTCCCATGGTTGCCTCTTCGTGGTGGCGCAGGATATTGCCAATAAAGATGATTTTGACATCGACAAAAAAGACGCCTACAAATATGAAGTTTTGGGTGGAACTCATTTGATGTTGGCAACAAAAAAACTGAACAAAGAGCACCCTGAAAGTATATATTTTAGGGGGCGTACAGCAAGGATTTACTCCGGCCGGACTTCTGTTAGTGAACTTATTAATTCTAATCAACAGCTCTCTAATTTCGTGCAAACAGTCTCGCCTTCTTTATTCAAAGCCGCCAATCAATAGGAGTAAACTCTGATCAAGTGTTGAGCAATATCGATTTACGGTTTGTAAAGAGTTGTGAGCGTAAGAGACGTTGATACTAGCTGAAATAGACTGTGGAACAATTAGAAGAGAACACAAAATAAATTGACTATTGCAAGTTACAACGTTTATTTCGAACTACCTTTAAGTCAAACATAAGTAAGGAGTAAATGTAGGAGATTCTGGTCTGTGTATGCAGTTGGTTTACTACATGGCAAATTTGGGTCAAACTTGGTCCTCGTTATATAAAGCAGTTCATGAGGCAAGCATAGGGGTCGAACTTAAACTTGGAGCGGGCTAACTCGCAAGGGGGCGAAACCTTCTGCTACGTAGATAGTCGACGTGCAGAATTTTTGGGCGGTGAATATACGACGTAGCAAGTACAGATCGAGAACTCATTAGCTACTCACTACGCAAAATTTTTGCGTAGTAAGTTACCTATTTTGTCGATGTACCAACTCAGCGGATACTTAACACGCAGATTTTTTTTGCGTAGTGAACATACGACATAGCAAGTAGACAGAACTCATTAGCTGCTCACTACGCAAAATTTTTGCGTAGTGAAATAATTGATGTATCTTTTCTTGTAGACAAACTCATTAGATATTCAGTACGCAAAAGTTTTGCGTAGTGAAATAATTGATGTATCTTTTCTTGTAGACAAACTCATTAGATATTCAGTACGCAAAATTTTTGCACAGTGATTTTCGAGCTTCTATCATAAAAATACAAACTAGGGAAATAATGAGCACCCAGTTTTGATGCCTTCTCCGCTTACGTTTAATTTTACTTAATATCACTAACCCTTTAAATGAATTGTTGAAAAAAAGGGTTTTACGACTAAAAAAATAAATTGTCCTTAAAGATACATAGTTTTCCTCTGACTCCAGTTAACTCTTCGACAGATTACCCCTGTTTTTAACGAAAAAACACGAACTTTGGAAAAACACATTTTAGTTTGGAACACGTTGTCATTCATAATTTCTAAGAACGTAGAGCATTCGTTGGAGAAAACACCAAGGGAGCTCATGGAAAGGTTTACAAATTTAACACATCTGTAGTTACTTCTCATGTCTTTGACCACGTTCATGTATTTTTCTTTTTTGCGTACTGCATTGTTTTTAAGGTTAGATTCAAAACCAACCGTTAGTTCTAGAATATATAGGCACTTGGACTGTATTAGGAAAAGAAGATCTGGACGATAATTTTCACCAGTTATAATTGAAGGACTCGGAAAGCCATTGACATCAGCATAGAGTGAAGAGCGATCATTAATTAAAGGTTGAAGTGAGTTGGCAATGAAGTTGAGAATTGAGTCGTGTCTCCAGGTGAAGGGATCAAGGTAATGTTGACAACCAGCGACAATGTGGAGGAGTGATTCAGGGTTAAGGCAAAAGGAGCTATCAGGACTTTGTGATAATCCCCATCTTGTCATATTCTTACGTGTAGGAAGGGAGTTGTTGATGTAGCGAATGGTAAAATTGTAGACTGATGTTCTTGGGTAGATGAGACTGGGGAAGACGACCAAATAGAGTTACCAGATGACAATGAGTGCTTGATAACATTTGTAAAAATGAAACCTTGAGATGTTAAGTGGTGTTGCAGTTTGTCTTCTTGATTAGAACGGAAGTCTTTAAGAACTTCCTTGGTGGATTTGAACACATCGTATTGAATATTGGTGTGACTGCTTGACGACTTCCAGAGATCTTTTAGGGAATCATTCCGTGATTCGTTTAAGGAATTGCGGAGAACTGTTTTGCACTGAGTGAATTTAACTGAAGGAGTACAAATATTAAGGCCAAATTTATTGCGTTCTAGAAAAAGATTACTCAGTGTACCAGATATCGGGATTTCAAGCCATTTTCGAATATAGCCGTTCACTATAGAATCAAGATTTGCTATTATCCAGGTTTTTGATATGTCAGCTACAGTAAAATGCCAGGACAGTTTAGATAGGACATAGCGGCTGTACAGCAGAAGTTTGTTTTTGGGATGCAGTGGTTTCTCATCAATGTCACACATCAAATCTTGTACAAGAAAGGACAATTCTGACATGTGTTGGTTGTTAGACATGTTGAAGTCAAAGTAGCGTCCTAAGTAACGAGATGATTCACCCATATCCACACACGGGACAAGAACTCCATTTATCAACAGTTTAGGTAAATATTGTTAACTGAATAGAGTGTACCGTGAAGTGCTAGATTTCTATCCCATATGAACCATGTGAGCGTTAGCCCTACTGATGGAAATGGGCCCACACAAGGACAGAGAAAAACTCTGACCAGGGTGGGAATTGAACCCACGACCTTCGGGTTAGATCTCCGCCGCTCTGCCGACTGAGCTACAAGGTCAGACGGGAGCAGGCCGTGGGAACCGAAGATGTTAAAGTCACGGCAATGAACATGTACAAGTACAAGTACAAGGGCTAACGCTCACATGGTTCATATGGGATAGAAATCTAGCACTTCACGTTACACTCTATTCAGTTAACTCTGTTTAAAATATAAGTGCTACACGGCCAACGTTTGTATAAACGTAACCTTTCCTTGTAGGTAAATATTGGACAGATTTATTGCACAGTTTCCGTATTCCAAAAGTAAAACATTTGTCAACCCTTATTATCATATTAGACCATTGACACCAGATTATAAAGCGGTTGATTAGGTACTGATTTTCTGATTCCTGACCACTTATAACAGCGGCGTCGTCTGCGAACTGGAACCAGTGGATCGGATTTAAGAACCTTAGGGAAAAGCCAAATTGACGATATTTTTCGGATTTAAAACACAAGTTAAAAAGAAGAGGGCTGAGGCAATCACCTTGAAGTACGCCACGACCAATAGATACAAACGGGTACGAAATTCATCGGTAATTATAGAGGTTTTGAAATCAGTGTACAGACTTTTAACCAGAAGTTTGACATGATCAGGGATGTGGCGGTAATCAAGAGCGGTTTGAATCAAATTGTGATGAACTTCACCAAAGGCGTTAGGAGAGTAATGACAAGAGAACGCTGCTTGGTACGAGCTTTGTTAATGATATAATAATAATAATATTAATATTAATATTAATATTAGTAGTAATAATAATTATAATGATGATGATAATAATAATTAACAATTATTCGTGAAGGCGAGGTGAATATTGGTGAATAGTTACGGAGACGTAGTCGAGGTAAATATTCCCCAATATTTACTAAGCCTGAGGCGAATAATTATTTTAGTGTAATTTTCAGCGGTAAATATCAAGAAAGCGCAAAACAACGGGCTAAAACAAGATGAAAAGGCATGAAAAGTGCTTGGCTTAGCAGCTGCAGCTGCGCCTCCAAAATGTTATATTCACTGGATAGCGCGGTGAATATAACACTCAATTCTTATATTCACCGCTAAAAATTATACTGATAATAAATAACAACTTAAATTGGCAATGATCCGAAAATTGTACAAAATTGTATGCATATATGTTACAGGTAAATTTGAAATTCAGGTTGAAATTATTTCAATCCAGTTAAATTTAATTTTAACCTGGGTTGAAATTGAAAGTACGAAGCATGAACAAAAATTTAATCAGTTGTTCGCAAGTACGTGTATATTGGTAAGTAAATCGGTGCTGGAAGGAAGGGAATATGGTTAACGTACGTTTTTCATGAGTCAGTCTGTAAAAACGTTTCTGGTTGTTATTAAGTCTAAGCACTGATTTTAAATGGTTAGCATTAAGGTTGGGGTTAGGCATACTGTGCCTGATAACCAATTCTGCTTTTTTTTCTTAGGGCTTTTTAGAAGGACATTGTTTATTGATGAATTTCCTTTAGAGGGCAGGGGGAAACAATATTAAGGTATCTTCTAAAGAATAAAAGAACCGAAACATACGTGATTTATTGTTGATTTTTAATTTGCTTAGTTATTTGGTATATCGTTTAATTTGCTTATATAGAATTCGTAATAATCAAAAGCAAGTAAAAACAAAACTTTAAAAGGTCAGGAAAAAGGGTTTTGTAATTTATTGATCGGAAGCCATTTTGCAGGCTCTTGTAAGTGTTATTTCTTTTGAATTTTAATTCTTTTTTTAAAATTTTGCTGAGTCTGTTTGTAGTGATAAATCCAAATTTTGTGATTATTTTGACAAATCCCCCTCCAAGTTCTACAATTTTGGCAAGCAGCACATTTGGATGAAGAGGCGTTTCCATTTCAGTTCTTTTAATTTTCAGCGCTATATAATCCTGAAGTTTGAACTTCTTCTTTTTCATCTTCTCTTTCTGGTGTATGATAACTGCAAAATGATGTATGATAACTGCAAAAACAGCGCTGATAAGCAGTATTTAAGTCTAAGCACCCATTTCAAATAGTGCTCATAAACAGTCATTTAAGTCTCGGGACCCATTTTTGAGCGATTGGCTTTCAATAACTGTGATTTAGAGGTAGTCTGCAAGTGTCAGATACTGCTCTCCTTCAATGTCTGGTTCATCCACTTTTTCAAATTATTATTTGTAGCTTTTTTATATCTTTTCTCCCAGACATTCCGAAAACCACTTCATACAGCATTTTGGCAATTGTTCTGTGAATGGTTCTGTTTTTTTACAAACGGTTTCTCCAAGATGACGACACCAGTGGTTCGAAGACGAGTTCTTTCCTTTGATTAAACTACCAAGGTTATCTAAAAATCCAGGCCCCTTTTAGCTCTTTTATCTTTTGTAGTTCCGTTTTCCCATGCCACCATCTTTTTTTCACAGTGGGAACGCTGTGTGTGCGGCGAAAATCGGTTTGTTATATCATGACTAGAAATGATGCCTTGTTCCTGGTGTATTTTGCATAGCGACGTAAATAAACTTAACTTGCACAATATTTGACTATTTGTCCTTCAGAATCAAGATCCCAGCTCTTTCAAACAATTTTTCCTTCCGTTGCACTGGAGAATCAGATTGCCGGTTCTCATTTTGCCACCCTTTAACGTGTTCACGAAGTTCCATCGGCGGCCTTTTAGCTTTGTGGATGAGCTCAAATTTTTCTAAGTCTTATTTTATGTCATTTACCCATGTGCGAAATGGTGGTTGTCGTGAAGGCTTGGAAATAGCTTAAACTCATTGGTAGAAAAAACATCTAAACGATTTCAGTTGCTGATTTGATGGCTTAGCGGTTCTTACGAAGGAGAAGAGATCTTGGATATCCAGGGGTGCAAGGGTTCGAATCCTTGGAGCAGTATGGAATGTTGGTAGTAAAGGGGGGAAGGTAAGAGAGAGACAGTAAGTGGAGGAAGGACGGAAGGTAAGGAAAAGGTGGAGGAAGCCGTTTTCTTTTCTATCCCCCCTAAAAATCCAGGCCCCATTTTTTTTAATTACATCCCCAAAAAAGGAGAAAACCCTTTTTCAGACAGTTCATAATAACCTAGGTTGAAAAAAATCAACCTAGGTTGAAATTAAATAAACCTTTATTTTATTTTAACCTGTAACATATATATATACAGTGTAGTGGTGATCACACCCAACCGGTAATCAGGGGGACGTGAGTTCAATTCCCGCTCAGGGCATAAAATGTTTTTTGTCGAGGCTTGCGAGAAATGCGCTGTTGGCTCGAGAGACCTTTGGACAACTTCTGGGGAAAACTGTAATTGCCCCGAGCAGGATTTGATCACTAGTCGGGTGTGGTGACCACTACATTATCAGAAACCATGCTTGCAACATGGCTGATTAATCCCTTAATGTGTGGCATTTACGTGCGACCCCCCAAGGGCCAGTTTTTCCATGTGATAACGCTGGATCAACATATGATTCACAGGCGGACAAGGGTAATTAATGTTTTCCCCAGAAGTGGTCCAGTGTTGAGTTTTCTGTAACTTCTTTCAATTTCCCCTCAACTTGGACTGTGAATCCATTTGCGATCCTCCTGGGGGTGATACGTTGTTGGCTCAAGGGATCTACTTAACTGACTATATATATATATATATATCTATCTATCTATCTATCTATCTATCTATCTATCTATCTATATATATATATATATATATATATAGGGCAAGTTTTCTTTCAAACATTGATTCAGTTAAAAATATGATTATTTGGGGTGTTCATTGTCAGGGTTTCTCTCCTACACACACACGCACTCTCTCTCTCTCTCTCTCTCTCTCTCTCTCTCGCTATATGTATATATATATATATATATATATATATATATATATATATACATATATAACCCAGATGCTCCTAGCAGGCTTCGAATTCGTAACAAGCCAGCATTTTCCAGCATTAGGATAGTAACCTTAGTCCATTCCAGCTATTGTTAGCTCATCCCACCACACCCTGATATTCTGTAGCGACCCACACCTTGTGGCATCATCTGCAAACTAGCATTGTTTGGCTTGAGTGACTACTTCTAGACGACAGATGAGCGGCTGAAGACTGAGGGCATACACGTACATTGCTAAGGTAGCGCCTTGCGTGGTACCCTCTGTGGAAATGAGCTGTTTAATCCCCGCTACAAATAGTCATGTTGGTGCTTAGTAGGTACTGATTACAAATTTAGCTGGACATAGAACTCTGGCGTTATAAAGGAGGCGGCTCGGTTTAATGTGTTGAAGGCGATGGCGCATCCACCAGCAGTGCTGCATCGGTTTTCTCGAGCTGGAATAAGCTGTTCATTGCGTGCACCGCTGCCCCACTCCCGGATTTGTGAATAGTAGCACTGAAGAGATGCTTGAAATGGTGAAGGTTCACGGACAACCGGAACAGTTTAAAGGGGAGTACAACATCGATAAAAATGCGGAATCACCCTTTTGTCGAATGTGCTCTTAAAAGAGGGAAAGTGTTGGTCACATCGTCAGCGAATGTAGCAAACTGGCTCAGAGGGAATATAACAAAAGGCATGACAATGTTGCTAGGTATGTACATTGGAAGTTATGCATGAAAAACAGTTTTGAGAGGGGTGAAAAATAACATGTACATAAACCAGAGTGAATGTGTGGGAACGGACGTTGTAAGCTGTTATGGGACATGACTATCCAGTGCGATCAAGCGATTGAGGCTAGGAGGCCAGATATTGTGTTTGTTGACAAGGACACCAGAGAGGTCAAGATCGTAGATATAGCAATTCCTGGAGACATTCAGATGAAGAACAAAAAAATGGAGAAATACCAGCTGATAAAGGACGAGATCGGGAGACTATGAAATATGAGAAAACTCTGTGTGGTACCAGTTGTAATTGGTGCCTTGGGAAGGTTTTCCAATGGTTTTTGAAATAATAATAATAATATTGCTTTGATGAACCAAACGATGTTTTTGAAGTTCATATTAAATCAAGACATGTTTCGGATGAAACATCATCCATCGTCAGTTGTACAATGAGAAATAAAATGAAGTTGTGCAATAAGTAGTGTAACAAAGTGAGATATAACATGAATAATTAAGGATAAAGGCGAGAACAGAATAAAAACACACATACAAAACAAAGAAGAAAAAAAACAACTAACGTCAGTGGCTTCATAGCTCAGTTGGTTAGAGCATCGCACCGGTATCGCGAGGTCACGGGTTCAAACCCCGTTGAAGTCTTTAATTTTTCAGGCTTCTTTACGCAATTGCAAAAATTGCGTTCATAACTGCGAGGATTATAGCTTCACTTGATCAAACTATTTAAGCGAAGAAAAGAGACTAATTAGTATGAAAGAGATAAATTAAGATGTTTGACTTGGGAATTTAAAGATGGCTGCTCCCAAAGGATATGCATGGATTCTTTAATTTTCAATTCGAAACGTGTGGAAGCAGAGTCGAAGATTTTAAAACAGTTTTCTGAACAAAGGGAGCGACATTTTTCAGAACCTCTCAAGTGCTTAAAGATGTGGGAATGTTTGTCGGAGGCGAGATGTTCACGAATGCGAGTGGCGAAGTGTCTATTGGTTTCACCAATATAACAGCCATTACAGCCTGCACATGAAAACTTGTAAATGACTCCTGATTTTAAACGGGGTGAACACCAACTTAATTTCTAGGTCGCTACGAAATGTGTTGACTAATTTTTTAATTCTGCGTTTTGTTATTATGGAAAAAGGACTGATGTACGGTAATTTAAAATACAAACAATTGTCCTTACGAGTAACACTCTAAGAGGAATCGGGGGTAAAGTAATTGTTAAGAAATTTCTAACAACATTCTCCATAACGCTAGAAACAAATTCTTCCTTAACGTTTTGGTAAAGTTGTTTATGTCCAGGTGAAAACCAGCCCTAGTATTATTAACTTTAAATATTCCGTCAACCAGAGTGCGTACTAATCCTAATTTGTAACTAAAAGGTACAAAGCTATAATAATTAGTGAGAAGAGTAGTGTAGGTCCTCCCCTATGGCTCCTTCGGCAGCTGCGATTTCAATGTGATAATTGTTGCAGTCAAACGCGGCACGGCGCATCACCCTCTATCCTCGAAGGCAAACCAGTGTCGACCGAAGGAGCGCAAATGATGTCCTTTCTTGGATCCAGGAAATTGTTTGGGAGTATTGTTCTCCTTTCTTGGCGTCTATCAGCTCAGCCACTCGACTATGGTATCTTATGCGTACCTTCCCCATCCCTCCAGTAGTTGTAAATATAAGCGGCGTGAACGAGTCATGCTCAACATCCAACACTCTCCTTAAGTACATCCGCGTCTTGTCGTTTTCATGGATGCGATAGATATGCTGTGGCTCCTGGTCCCTGTAAGACTCGGCATTAGGGTGGCAAACCTTCACATCAATGAATACTGAGCTCTGGGGATCCCAGAAGCCACGCGCCCGAATGTCCAATCTTGCGTCTTGTGCTCTATTGGACCCTTCAGCGATGTCTTGGAGAATTGGCTCGACCTCGACATCGGTACAAACCATACTCAAAGGTCGGGCTCGAGGTCTCTCAACTCGTTATGAAGACGTATTACAAAGCCCCGTCGTGTGCAAATCATTGCGTAGTCGACTACTGTGAAGTTT
>NW_027179766.1:602500-615000 GCF_036669935.1 Montipora foliosa
GGAGAGTCAGGAGCAAATGAGTATACCGGTTACAGTAAACCAATCTGTACCGGAAATAAGATCAGACCCGAGGGAAATTTGGGATAATAATTACTCGCATGAGAGACTTAATAGTGCGCCATTAATCACGCGCTTTAAATCGGTTATTGGTATTTGATTTTTGTGACGTTATTTAACACACTAACCACACGGAAATTTATCTATGAACGAACCAACTTAATGCGTGATACTTATCTAGCTTACCTGCCGGGCAGTCTATGCACCGAGAACTGGTGTCAGAAATATTAACAAAAGTACCAAACGGACACGGAAGAAGCTTGAGGTCACTGTTATTATAATGATTGCCAAATCCAGTCTCATAAAACACCTTGCGCAGCCACCATTCCACAAAACTATCTCCAGATGTGATGTCTATAAATTCGGAGTCATTCGTCTCCACACCCCTGAAATTCAAAATGGAAGAGACAATAAAATTTTCAAGTAACACTAAAGCTCCTTTGGAAACCTGACCCTACCAATATTGTTCCTGTATTTGACGGTGGAAAAAATATATATATTTCTTGTCATTGTCTTGGAAGCCACTCATTTTAACGAAGCCTGATTGAAATCGTGAATTTGATAAATCATTTTACCTTCAAAACTTTCTATAATTCTACTCTTCGAGTAGATAACTGTTTTCCCCTTTGTGTTCGTGATACTGTTTGCCCATATATTCTTTGATTTGCCAAAATTGAAATGACTTGGAGCGCGTTGTTTCAAAGCACGGATAAAGTCTGTTTACATTATCGCCTCAAGTTTACCACTTGAAATGAGAAAACAATAACTTAAATGTAACAATGATGAGGACAAATAAGACCTTTATAGTAAACCCAAGTCAAGCAACTTAGGACTTAAGTTCGCATATTTTCTCGACTTAGTAATTTATCGTTTGCACTCAAGTTCTTGAAATGTTTCTTAACAGGCGCGGATCCAGGGGAGGTTAAATGGGTGAATTTTCACCCCCCCTTCTTGCACAGACCTCAAGCAACTCAATCAGGCTTTGGTTCTATTACATTATTACAAAAATTCACCCCCCATTTCAAAATCCTGGATCCGCGCCTGCTTATCTACCTAAAGAAGTAGCTTACCGAAAATGTAAGACCATTTCCCAAAAATATCCTAGTAATACGTCCTAGGATAACTCTACTCTTGCGCTGTGTTGCTGTATGCCTCTCATTCCCAATTCAGACTGAGGTTATGTTTAATTTTAATCGATAATGACAGTTTATGTTTTTCTCTATCACTAATCTTGTCACTCAGTTATAGTCCCTAAGTGTGATGAATGGACATCAGTGACGAATGATCCAATAAAATAGATTTAAGGCAACCATCATTGGAACAGGAAAAGAAGAAAGAAAGAGTCTTTATTTACTCACAGTAGCATTTTAAGGCAGTTCGTGGGGGGCAATGCATTTTTGTAAGAGACCCAAATGGAAGGAGTCATTTAGTCAGCTTTTTATTAAGAGCCAATGATAGAGTTGATCTCGGGACAACCAAGGACAATTTTATTTGGTGGTTAGATTGAGATGTTAGCCCGGAACATCGAAATGCTCTGGATCATGCTGCCTCAGGTGCCTCAGCAGAGCATTATTTTGTGGTTTAGCCCAAGTGCTTTGTTACGAGTGAGATCCATTGATAACTTTGTCTGAAACCATCTGACAGCAAGTAGTAGTAGTATTAGCAGCGGCAGCGGCAGCGATAGTGGTAGTGGTAGTGGTAGTGGTAGTGGTAGTGGTAGTGGTAGTAGTAGTAGTAGTAGTAGTAGTAGTAGTAGTAGTAGTAGTAGTAGTAGTAGTAGTAGTAGTAGCAGCGGCACCGGCAGCGGCAGCGGCAGCGATAGTGGTAGTGGTAGTGGTAGTGGTAGTGGTAGTGGTAGTGGTAGTGGTAGTGGTAGTGGTAGTGGTAGTGGTAGTAGTAGTAGTAGTAGTAGTGGTCTTCGTCTATCACGAAGAAATAAAAGCCATCATTACACTTTGAGTCAGAGCCTGTAACTTACGTGTAGGTACAAGAACGAGATATCTTGGGGATTCGCTGCAAAGACTTGCCATATTGGGCCCCCTTTTGCTCAGAAAATATAATTTAATAGCTACAGAAGCAAATAGAATTCTGACTGTTATTGGAAGGGAAGACTTTTGATCCTGTGGTCAAGTGGGAGAGGGTATTCATTCTTTTGGCAAGGCTCTCCCAGGCCCAGCCAAAATACTACTAGGCTAAGAACTCTCCCTCCTCCTTTACTTAGAGATACTACACATTTAGGAATGTCTTACGATTGCTGGTGCTGGAGCAGATGAGCGATGCTTTCCGGTAAACAACAATACAACACAAAGACAAAGATGGTGGACCATAACCTCTAGGGTTTTTATTACAAACAAAGCCAAATTGTTCCCATTTGTTCATTTGTTCCTGGGGGGTGGGGGGGAGGTTATCCACGGTCTCGTGAATGTTCGGAATCAGGTGTCAGTCAGGGACGGTTTTATGCTTCAACGCTTAAATACACCCTACATGATCTTCATTCTAGGTGAAAGATTTTGCTTCTTCTGTCAACATCTTTACTGCCAACTGCCGCTAACTCTCAGTTAAGTCACCTAGTGCTACATCTGGTGTCTCAAGGGGTGTCCTGTCTTCCTTCAGTGCCCACTTCGTTTGCACCACGTTCTCGTATCGGGGATACTGGGAACTCTCAAGCTCAGATAAACTGCTCTTGGTCTAACCAGGGCTGTCATCTTTTCTTAACACGTTTCCCGCTTTCGACAGTGACTCGACCTGTGGTTTGGTGTTGACCAATTCCAACGGCTGACCGACTGGATTATTTTCCAAAAGTTTTGCACCTCCAAGTATTCCCACTGTTCCTCATTTGCTCCAGTCATCTTCTCCTCTCACTTTCCTTCAATCAGCAAAAAAAGTCTATTCCCAGTCTTCTACTTTACGTCATCATTCCTGCAAACAACAGTTTTTGCAACAATCTCTTCCAGATCCTTACATCCTAACTGGCATAAATCGATCTGTATCTGCATCCGAAGATCCTTGGTCTCCATCGTAGGTGTTCCTTAGAGTTACGTTGTTTCCTAACTCCGCCCACCACAAAAACCCATTGCTAATACACTGAAAGTTACATTTCTCCCAGACAGACCCCCAAATGTTACCGGTGCCGGAGCAGATTAACGATACTTTCCGTTACTTCTCAACTATTTTTCATAAATTATTTGTTAACTCGACACATCAGCTGTACATGCTAGTAGCCTAACAAGCTCCAATTGATTCGAGTAGAAATAAAGTTATGTATGTATGCATGTATGTATGTAACGAATGCCAAAGATAAAGATGGCCGACCACAATCTCCAGCCTTTTTACTACCCACAATTCCTGGGAAGAGGGAGGGGGGGGTCCGTTCATAAAAACGTTGCAGGATTTGACTGTAAAAGATACAATAATGAAACCAGCTCTTCCAAACTCGTACAGTCACTGAACCAGGAAGCCCTAGAAACAAAGTGCCTTCACAGTAAAGCAGTAAGGAAGACTAAATTTTGCAATAAACTAATGTCATGCCCTCTTTGTAACCGTAATTCTTGGACAAATAGGTCACAGGCGCCTGCAATCTCACTGCACAATCCTTCGATAATAATTATTCCTTAGATCTATTTGAATCTGAAACCGGCTTCCCAGCAATAAAGGCAATTTACAATCTTTAGGCTGGCTTTTAAGGTGCTAAAAGAGTGCTAAAGGACGTGAAGATGGACGGGTACTAAAGGGTGCCGGTCCTTGTTCACGAGGTCTAAACTGTCTCGTATTTCTGTTACTGATTAGTACAAGCTATTCCCGAAGTACTTGATTTAAATAATTCATCAATGAGGCCTTAAATTTGCACCAATTTTGGCAAATTACTAAAAGGAAAAAAGAAAAAAAAAAAGAAAAAACTAGGAAAGCACAGGTCAAAGTTTAAGCAACGCCATTTTCTGGGAATAAGCTAGTTTTACATGAATGTTTCATTCAATAAACTTTGGATCATAGTAAGCGACCCATTTGAATCAGAAGGGTAATGATTAAATACATGTGTGTAAGGTCTATGATTAATTTGTTGTGTGCTTCCCGGCCTCTAACACCTGACTGAGTTCATTACAAAACATGACGTAGTATTGCGGTTTCTCCTTTACGTCAGGTATATCTATGTGAGTGTTATTCCTTTGTGAAAGCTTTAAATTCACCGTCATAACTACGTCCACTCTCAAGTGTAATAGTCGTGTATGACTCATTATAGGCTTTATGGCTGTAGTTTCGCCGGAAAAAAATCTAACACTACTCAGTCTGTAAAAAACAATATTGTACCATTTTAGTCAAACGCTCCTGGAGTGAAAGATAACATTGCAAGAGTGCCTGGGTATTGGGGCTTATTTTTTGCGTTAAAGTAAAGGTGTGGAGGGACGGTGGAAGTGGATTCTTCTCGAAACTTGCAAGCTTTGTCATGCTGTCACTTAAAAGGTTCAATTTCTACAAATGAGACAGTTGTCATTAAATTCCTCTCGGTGTAGGTTGTCAATGTAATCTTTTATGTAAGCCACACTCACTTGTCTGAGCAACTGAAATTAAGCCATGAAAGCATTGCAAGTCAAGCAGTCTGGCCGTACGTAAACAGGGAATTAACTTTAAGGTACTCACACGTGTACAAAGCAGACTTCCTTAAATTTGATGGTGCCAATTTCGCCTTCACGCAAAGTTCTAAACGAAAACACAGTGAAAACAGCATTGCAGAGTTGTTATAATTATGGGAAACATAACCAAATCTATTACGGTTTGTAGTACTTAGCGGTGCTGTGGAACAGTCTACCTGCGGCAAGGATTTTCATGATGTTTCAACAAAAGTTCTTGAATTTTCCCGTTTTCCCAGCATACACGGGAAATTAATATATTTTGCATAGCTAAGAGATTCCTTGCGATGTGTACCATTGCAAGTTGTGAGAGTGCATACCAAACACACGATGGCTACCATAGGTCGTAGGTGGGTGAAATTAAGACAACTTCAATGTTTTTTTTTTTTTGTTATATTTAGGTCTGTCATAGGCACTTTTTTTCCGTTTCATTTAGGCCTCTTGTGTATTTAAGTCAGGTATAGACATCCTGTGTCAAGCATGTTGTAAGACTGTGTGCATAAGCTATAGTTTAAGCGCTCTGTTTCACTCCCGTTTACAAAAGACTTTAAGGGAACCTCCACTAAAAAAACAAAGATGACTTTATACCATAGGACATATTGTTTACAATGAAAATTGTTTGAACTTTTTTCAATGAAAAGGAATTGAATTTCAGAATCACTTGTTTTTGTTTGCAAGTTTCCTGTTCACCGCCATTATAGTTAATAGAGGGGAATGGTTGGCAAGCTCGGCAAACATCAAAGGAGCAAACAACGATGCCAAGATTTAGGTTGGAAAGTCCACGACCCTGCACAATCTTTTGTTGTGCGCTCATACACCATGGATGAATTACGTAACCAACACGTTTCTATTGGTTAGTTCCTCAGTATGGAGTAAACAACTATAATTGTGTTTGTGCACGGTCAAGGCCATAAAAGAGAACAAAAACATACAACAAAGAAATTTGTCATTCCCCTCTATTAACTATGCTGCCATCTAGAATAATTTTCAATTACAACGGTTGGCCTATTGTTTTAAAACAAAAGCTCTTTGTGTCAGAACAAAAAGGGCTTATTCAAGATGGTGCCCAGGAAAATTAGTTTGAAAGTGAAATTAAACGATTCAAAACATCGTTGTTTTCTAATTTTAAAAAACTTGTTGCGCAAGTTCGATTACAAAATTTTTTTTTCGGTTCATGGTAAATCCGTAGTTGAAGTTGAGGTTCCCTTTAAGATAGACTTAAATAGAGTATATTAACAGAAAGCATGATTACATGGTGTCCTCAACCGAAAATGTAAATAAATCAGCTCACATTTTATCTAAAAAAAATGAAAGTTATCCTTTTATGCTCTCTGTTTGAGATGCCATAGATACAGGAAACCCTTAAGTGTTCCGAACTCTGCAGTGTAACATTGTGTGCCTGTGGCAGATTAATCCGCTTGACTTTTGACTATTCTAAGACGGAATTTCTGTATTCTACACAATTTTGATGAAAAGAATACACCACCAAAAAGTGTCGTTGAATCGTCCATTTTAATTCTATAAAAAGAGATTAATATAAAACCCATGGAAACGGTCGAAAAATTAGGCATTATAACATCAAGCTTGTTTGCAAGTAATTACCCAAAACGGTCTTTGCATTAATACATACATAACAGGTGTGGCATTCCTGCTATTGTTGAAAAACAATCCAAGGTTGAATGTTCTTAGCTTCGTCCTCATCATGAATCTGTAGAAGACATAAGTACTTTACTAGTGAAGCTCTGTCTAAAATTTTAAACTTGTGAACAGGTTTGGAGTTACTGTAGCATTGAAAAAACCTTATCCGCGATATCCATCGTTTTGTCCCACAACTGGGGTTACAGACTGTCTTCGAATTTATGAAAACTCGCTTATTCGTTAATAAAATGTAAAGATAGACAGATACATAGGTCAAAGGCGAAATACAATAAATATTATACTCCGCGTCCCGACATGGTATTCTTACCTTAGGCCACACCTCCACACCGGGAATTCAGTGCCCTACTCTTTTCGTTTACTGTGTGGGTTGTTTAACTTTGCCCAGATTTTATGAACAAGAGTTGTGAGGCGCGCAGGGCTAATCTGTTTAGTAAACTGCAATAAACCATTTGGGCGAATTCTCCAATGCGGTGTCCCACAAAGAACTACCTCAGGACCTCTTTAATTTGTTTCTGTTATATATTAACGATCTGCATGCCCAAGTGCGTACCTCATTCCCAGCCAAGAATATACGCTGATGATACCAATATCGCTTTCGTGAGCAATAATGTCGAAGAGATAAATAAATATATGTTATTCACCTGCCGAGAGGTCCGTATTGGGAAAAACTGTGCCCGAAGTCTCCAGAATAATGTCGAAGAGATAAATAAATATACGTTATTCACCGGCCGGGAGGTCCGTATTTGGAAAACTGTGCCCGAGGTCTAGAGTACTTTGAGCTGTATTCGAGACAGAGGGCACAGTGTTTTTCCAATACTGACCGACCAAGGCCAGTGAATAACATTTTTATTTATTTCTAAATTCTATTTGTACATCACTCATGGTGAAGCTTGGTTGAGTTTCCTCAGCGTTGTTCTCTTTATCCTCTTTGTTTGGGTAATAAAATTCACTTTCACTGTGATAGCTTTCGCCAGAATCCATTGTTTTTTTTATGAGGAAGTTAAACAATAACACTGCTCTATTGCAAAAAAACAATTAATACAAATTGAAACTTCGCTCTTTCAATTCGTAACTTCACTCTGCGCTTAGCGTAGTTGGTTACCATGACCGTGGTCAGGAGATAGGAAAATACTACCCACTCCCGGAACCAATCAGATTGCAGGATTCTCAGGATACCGCCCGCTCACGATCAAAGAAATAAATAAATTGTATGAATTCAGATTAAGAGGAAATTCCATAAGGATAATCGCTAATAAACTTACTTTAAATACGACGAAAACAGAATTCCTGTTATTTTTCCAATGTAACCGAGAATCTTGCAATCAAAATAAACCAAATTCCTGTAGAACAAGTTGCCGCTACGAAATCTCTTGGTTTGTATATTGATCAGAATTTAAATTGGGAATTTCATATTTCAGAAATCTCAAAAAAGATTGCCCCCGGCATAAGCGCCTTTAGCAAACATGGTAAATGCCAGATTTGCTACCATAATTGCACACCAGTGTGAATATAGTAGCAAATGTGGCATTTACCATGTTTGCTACAGGCTTGCTCTAGAGTAAATATATGTTGCATAATATTTGCGCTGTGCAAATTTGGTGTAAATCCATTTTTCTGTGCAGTGAATTTAGACGCATAACAAATCTTTTTCCACGTGAGATACTCCTTACTGTTTATTATTCATAAACTAGCCTTATTTCGATTATCGTAGTGAAGTGTGGGGGGTCTTGTTCAAAGGAGCTCTCACAAAAATTACAAAAGTTGCAGAATCGTGCCGCACGTATCACAACTTTCTCAAATTATGTGATTAATACTAATCAACTGTTTTGTGTTTTAAATTGGAACAAACTTAATCATTAACGCGATGTTAAAAAAGCGATCATGATGTGCAAAGCTGTAAACAATCAAACACCGGGTTATCTTAGGTTTCGGTTTACTCCGTGTCTTGACGTTTTGAATTATAATCCCAGAAGTGTTGAATATACGCTGTTTTTACTGGCGCAGATCTAAGGGAAGGGAGCAGGGGGTGTACAACCAAAAGATAGCCCACCAGCCATCCCACTTACGTGAGTTTCACGTAAAGGCAAGCTATGTCTTAACCCTCCTAGCAGAGTAACTCGGTCCGGCCGTGGATCGCTCCCTACATGTAACCTCAGGTGCGCAGACACATGAAACAGCATGTAATCTTCTACGACTTACATTCTTAGGCTTTGATTTGAGATAGTGAACATCAACTGTCCAGTTGTGTTGATTGGGTTGTCAGAGAGCATTCTGTTGGGGAACAAAAAATAATCAAGCAAGTCACGGTAGTTTTTTTCAGAGATTTAAAATCACATGAGTAACAAGGAATCTAAAAATAAAGCAAAGGTGACACACAATTGAACGTTTCGTTATTTGACGCACGCGAGGTCGCATAGACCACTTTCATAAAGGGCGACCACTTAGACCTACTGCCCTAATTTAAAAAATACATATATATTCTTTTGAAATTTCCTCGTCGTTGCGAGGCTTGTTAGCATTAGAAAAAATATATATATATTTGTCTGCTATTATGAAAGAGGTCTATACGGCAGTCGCTTCTAGCCCGCTTTAAGTCACTGACGTACAGAAGTCGAAGACCATTTAAATTCCTAAAGGTCCCATCGGGTATTGTTTGAAGTTCGTTTTTATTCAGTAATCTAAAACAGAACAACAAATTGAATCTTGAAACATTTTCTTATACACATTACGTTTGAAAGGAATATTCTTTCGGCAAGCGAGGCCTTTCAAGGGAGAGGAAGTATATTATTTTCGAGAAAAAAAAAAGAATAATAAAATTATAACTTTGCTGGTAAAACCCTGATGAAAAAGGCAGTGCCTTTCGAAATATTGGCTTTTTTTTCAATATATTCCTTTACTGTTATATCAGCCTTGCTCTTTTTAGCTTTTTATGATACAATTAGTTTTAAGCCAATCAAGCAGTTCACCTGATGCCTTGGATAGCTAAAACGGTGTAGTATGGTCAAATCATAGTGGCTTGTGATTTAAAAAAATATTGTTTCAGTGGTCTTTCTTACAAATAATTAACATTTTCAAGCTTGGCAAAAATTCTATTAGTCAAAATAGGTATTTAGTTATTAAAGATTACATCACCAATAGGTGTAGGCTTTCACAACGAAATTAGATAACTTCATGGTAAACATTTTATTACTCTGGCTTTTGAAAGTTTATTTCCAGCACTTGGTGTAAATAACAGAGAGGGCATTGAGCTCATAGCAGTGTGGTTTTGAAATATTTCCTGCTTGAGCCATCAATCGATGAATATGTTTAATTATTAAATTCTCAACCTCGGATAATGCATTTCGCGTGCTCTGATTGGTTCACTCGATCTAGGTTATCAGCTCATATACCTTGGTTTGACCGTATATGGTAAATGATTGCGTTAAGCGTTGCTAAACTAAAAATGTTTTCGTCGGAATGCCAAATTTCTCTTTGAATAAAGCCAAAAAGGAGGAAGAAAACTTTTTTGTGGAAAGTTTGGATCATTTCCGACGTTTAGAAGTACGCGAAAAGGCAAGAAATGTTTTTGTGATGAGCCTGCGGCTGTCTGACAACAAGGTATTACACAACATCGCATCAGTTCTCATCAAGTTTTTTTCGATTTCGCTCGGATTTGCTCGCTTTTTCCGCTCGTATTTTGTACTTCCAAATTTTTGGAGTTGAAGATTTTAATAAAACAATTATTCCATTCGCGCTTGTTGGATATGAGACTGGTTATAGCCAACTCGGCGCTACGCGCCTCGTTGGCTATTTACCATCTCATATCCAACGCGCGCTCGTGGAATAATTGTTAAGTAATCGCATGGGTCGAGTATAATTAGAGATTAATATCACTTGTATTTTCAGGAGTTGCAGAGATTGCCCAAGTCGCGCAAAGTACGACAAGGGCAATTTTTGCAACTGCTGAGAATACAAGTGATATTAATTCTTTAATTTTATGAGGAAACTTGCGATTACTAGTTTATAGTATTAGAGGCAAAATTCTCTTTTATGAAGAACTTCTGCAAAAACGCACGCTGTTGCGCAATTTCGTAAGAAGCCATTTCAGTGTTCAGTTTGACTGTAAAATGCTCTAATTTTATTCCAGCATTGCAAAAACAAAAAAAAACAACAACCCCCCACTCCCCCCCCCCAAAAAAAAAAAGAAAAGAAAAGAAAAAGGACTAAGTACATGAAAATAAGAAAAGTAATTTTGCCCTGGCAATTACCGAAATTTGACAAAAAAAATACCCTCTGTCTCAGCCAATCAGCATTTCGTAATTCAAGAAATTTATAAAGAAATAAATTGATACAAAAATAAAGGAGAGATCCCTTAAAAATTAGAAGAATAAATTGATTGTTCAAGAACTAAGTCAGGCTGCATTAACGGTGGACCGTGTTGCGGGTTCCCGAAAAATGCAAGGAAACCACATAAATTATGCAATTCCGTACATTATGCAAACGACTGCACTTTGTGCATGTAGTGAGAGCCCGGTGCCAGGACATTGAATAGTGTGAAGAAAAGCTTCGGTTTTACAATATCCGAATGATTAGGAAAGTAGTGTAAAATGGAATACAACAATCGTTTTCTGACAGATGTTTTAGGTAACACTTGATTTTATGTCATTGTTTTCCTTGAATTGACATTTCATTCTTGGAGCCAAGCGTGTTTTAAATTAATCTTGCTGACTCATAATTTAAGCGAGCGGTCTCCTTCTCAGCAGGTAACAGCTGGAGTTTTAATTATTTCTCGTTTGAAGTCACTGAAGAAGTCAAACTGCTAGTCAATGTGCTGGGGGAGGAAGGTCCGGATACACTGACATTTTCTCAATTTTATATTTTCTTGCCAACTTGTTCCGTGAATAAGAACTCGCAGAATTTCGCACTGCCTTCACTTGGCTCTTGTCCTACAACGCCTCGTTTTCGCGTTTGACTGCTCAACCGCCCCCCACCGACCACCAATTGTGAATACGGAGTTTACACCGTTAACCCTGACAGTGATGGTCTCGTTGCTCTTAAGTATTGTTTAGATCAACGGAATGTTAAAGAACCTATCTTGGAAACACTACTTCGCTTAACCAAACTGGTTTTGAGACTCAAATGTTTTCGAACCAAGATGGGTCACAACTACGCCAACCTTTTTGTAGGCAGTCTCAAAGCAAAAATTTAGACTCTCAGTACAACGTGCCAAAACCTGATCGTTATAAACGTTTCATCGCATCAGAGTGTGTCGGCCATACCATCAAACAAGAAGGTATTCAACCAATTTATTGCACTGTCAAGTACGGAAACTCATTCCATCGATCTCTAAATCTCACCTTGATAATTTCGACAAATTCACAAGCTTTTGTCGACATAGAGCTCTCAGTCAATATTCATCCACCAGCGTGCACTACACAGCAAACTAACAGATTCCTACAGTTACCTACTGTATTCATCAACAACGCCACGACAGGTAAAAATCTCTATTCCATTTTCTCAGTTTGTCAGGCGCTAGTGCCTTTGTAGTAGTAATTATTTCAATTTTTATGACAAAACCGGGCAGGTGCCACTTCTTAAAAAGACGCGTCCGGCCATCTCAACTATTGGCGACACAAGAAAACACCAACATAAAGAGATCAAGTTAGGCGGGACATCACTACAAGAATAACAAAAGGGAAGGAGAAAGAAAGTGCCAATCCCGCAAAACCACGCTGTGAACTGAGAACCATACTGAAATAGGTAATCCCGAAAGTAGGTCAATAGTTTCCCATTTCAATTTTCTAAACTACTCTACCCAGAACATGACAGTATTTCAATTTGAGTGATTGATTCCTTCTTAGGTTTTAATCACGACAAATATGTGAATGACTTAATTATCAACAAACTCAAACAAATCTTTGTGGAGTGACGGGACGCTTATATATATACATTTTTTGACAGCTTACATGCAGCAATAAACTTACAGCCACTGTAGCTTTGCGAGTCCTGAGAAAACCTTTTCTGGGAGTTGAATCACTTTATTGTTATCAAGACTCCTAGAAATTAAAGCAAGGAAAGCAATGCATAAGAAGCCTTCCGCAATGCTAGGTTAACCTTAGTATTCGCTTAACTTAAGAATAGCTTTTATAGTATACTCAGGAAATTACACCATTCTAATTA
>NW_027179766.1:637500-650000 GCF_036669935.1 Montipora foliosa
AGGAAGAAAAAGATCCTAATGATTACTTGTACAATTATCATCAAAAGAAGCTATCCTTCGGACTACTTTTAATGTCATTTGATAATGCTATCAGAGAAGGGGACGGTCAACGGCTATTTGATATTTATAAGGTCACATTGCTGATGTTTAAAGCAAACAACCATCCCAAGTATGCATACATCAATCTTTTGTATTTAGTAAAAGTCTGTGCCATTCTTCCTCAATTTGAAGCCGAGAGGCTAAAGTGGAATCGATTTATAAACACAAGAGGTGGCAAGGGACTAAATATATCTCTCGATTTGCACAAAGAGCATCAAAACAGGTTGCTAAAAACCATGTGGAGGGCGCTCGGGCCCAACCTTGATGAAAAGAACGCTGCTAGAATTGCTGGTACTTTAGAGTCAATGGAAAACATCCTGACAGGGATTGATAAAGATTGTAAATTATCTGACAGGTCATCCTTTAGAAGTGTTAAGAAAAAAAGAAGAAGCTGTTAGTCAAATAACTACAGACCTAGTTTCTATTAATGCTGTCCACTACACTAGGTATAGGAAAGGTCACTCCTCTTTCCCTTACATTGAATCAAACATGTTTTCAGGACTTGACTACAGAGACCTTCATCAATGGATGACAGACAAAGTCAAGTACTGGGGATCGATTCAAGAGTAATTTAATTATTTTACACAGACACTCATTAAGGTGTAATGAACATTGTAAATTAAGCAGATATGAAGAGTAGTATTGAAGGTGATATGTTGTTCATGTCAAAATTGTTATCACAAAATGTCCCCTAAATTGTACACATGCAAAGTTCATAATCCTGTTTGTAGACTGGATATATAGTGTGTAAACCACGATCCCATATTGACTTCAGGACATGGATATGTTGTGGTTCAAACTTGTTCCTGGTTAAAAAAGTTTTTAAACCAGTTCAATTTTGTTTTTCCTTTGTTTCAGATTGATAGTGAATATTAAATAAATTAAAATCAAAATTGGATTGGTTTCAAAAATTTTAAACCAAGAAAAAATTTGAGCCACAACCTATGTAATTATGTATCATTGAACTCATAAATTGTTTGTATGCTTCCATTAGACAGTGTCCTCAAGAAACAATAATATCAGTATTGAAGTTATGATTACATTTCAGCATGCACTTGTAAAAACAGGTATAAGGGGCATGATCATCAGTCCAATATGTAAAGAATAATCAAATAAAGAATGACTTTTACTAAGTGTGGTAGACTCATCTATTTAAGTCTTTAGTAATTAAACACTACATTACTAGGACCACACTTCAGGAAGTTCATCCTCATCCTCAGGGGTATCCAAGAAGGAATCATCAATAGCATCTTCCTCTAGCACTTTCTGAAAGTAGTCTATTTCACAAGCTTGGTTGTTTTCATTTCCAATCATGTTCATGGACTCATCAAAATTTGGAATGTCATTAAAAATGTCTTGGATGATTTCTAAAATCATAATTGCATGTGACAACGAAAAAACTGGGCAAATATGCAGTACATCTCCAACTGTAAATAGAACAGAACAGTTGCTTACAACATCCTCAATAAGTTGAGTAGAAAAGCCATGTGTAGAGACAGCATCACCCACCAAGGTAGATGAGGTCATGTTCAGTTTGATTTCATTTAATGCTGCTTTAGGATCATCCTTGTCTCGCTCACTCACAATCCTTGAAAATTGATTCTTTCTTTTACCTTAATTTCCTGAACTGCTTCTTTCACAGTCAAAAGTCTTTTCACATTTGACCTCTCCCTGGCAAGAACAATAACAGGTGCAAAACTTACAGCACTGATGACCAGGTTGCAATGGCTGTATATCTGAATCCAATTTATTATATGCAGCCACATGAAGACAAGACACACCATCAGAGTGGACAAAGTTCTTTATTGCTTGCTTGCAATGGCTAAGCTGGTGGCCATGATAAATGGTAATGACGTGGCTGGGAACATTATCTCGTCCGGCACGCCCAGCCTGTTGATGGAACTCCAAAAGGGTCCGAGGTGGACCCCAAATAATGATGAAGCGAATATTTGGGAAGTTAACTCCCATACTTAGAGCTGTGGAAGCTACAACAATTCTCATTTTCCCTTCTCCTTTCATTGCATTAAGAACTCTGTCCTTGCATTTCTGCCAAGATCCAGAACGGAAAATTCCAATTAAGCAGTCATTGGGGTTGTGAGAGCCTTTGGGTGAATAGGCTGAATCACCCAGCTTCATCATCAGGTAGTTGACAACAGACGCTATCTCAGTCATCATTGGACAAAATATTATTGTCTTCTCTGTCTTTTCACCCTCCTTTTCTACTTTCTGAATTAACCAATTGAGATCCTCCATTACTTTTTCCTTTGAGTTTTTCTTCACAGAAAATCTTAAGTTAGTTCTATTTGGGCTGATTTTGATTATGATAGGTTTTTTCATTGCCAGTTTAGAACTAATGGCCACAGAAGTACTTGGATCAGCAGTTCCAGTAAGTGCCAACACTGGTGTGCCTGATGAAAAAAAAAAAAAAGAAACTACCAGTAATTTAATGAGAGTTATGATAATAATTTATCATCATCATCATCATCATCATTTTTAACAATTAAAATAGGACCATGATTTGCTGTTATTATTGTTGTTATCATTATTATTATTATTATTATTATTATTTATTATCATCATCATCATCATCATCATCATCATCTTTACCATTACCATCATAATTATTGTTTGTTTGTAACATCATTTTCAGAATTTTCTGAGCAACTTACAGAGTCAATAAAAAGATAGAGGCTTAGACATACAACGAAATGGTGAGACTAAATTACAATGAATCACAAAACCTAAACCAAAATCTTTCCAGGTGTTAGATGTACATACCTTGTTTACATATTGACCTCAAAATGGACAGTTCACCAAACGCAGCTCTGAAAGCCTTCCTACCTTTCCTTTCACTGAGAAGTAACAAACACAATGAATAGCTTCAATTCTTAAAAGTTTATTTATATCTTGATTAGCGCTTCTGTACAACGATATATTGGATTATAAAACTCGACACAGTGAGTATGGTATGGTATTTTATTTATCCACATTACACGGATGAGTACAAGACTCGTTTAACATGAACGTGAGTGTACCATAAACCAAATCATCTTTACCTTTCGGTCCAAGTTTGAACAGTATGTGACTCATCCACTACGATTAATCCTACCTTTTGGTGTAAAGGTGATTCATGGTTTTTCAAGACTTCTTGGAAGTTGGAATTTGTGCTTGCCACGTCTTCAGCACTAGCGAAAATGAACTTTTCCGGGCACTCCAAAGTCAACTGTTTTAATGTGCTAGAAGAAATGTCCCACGATCTCGCCTCTGATATCTGATCTTGGACAATGCTCACCAATGGTGAGACAACCAAAACGGACACCTCATGTTGCAGAAGAAGTGATTTCGCTTCAACAAAAACCCTGAAAATAACACTTTTTCCGAAGCCAGTGGGCAAGATTGCGAGGACGTCGTTTCCCTCTAACAATGAGTTAACAGCGGATAGCTGCTCATCTTTTAAAACGATATTGTTAAACCTTTCCTTACAAACGCGTCGAACCACACCCAAACCGATGTCATCCATTTATCTCCGCGCGAGTAAGACGGCCATGTTTTTCTACCAAAAGAATGGACACGAGAGATTGACGGGCGATTAACCAATGGGAATTTTACGTCCAGAATCTGGACGTAAAACACGTGGAATGTGGGGGTTTCTCTGCAGGCGCTCCCTCCCCTTCTCTCCCCAACCACCTCTCCTCGCCCCGGCTACGCAGGCTATATGGACGAGGCATTGTTAATTTTACTGATAATTATTCATTAAGATCCCATATTCTCCTTCGGTCTTGTCTTGTAGGTTTGAGGCTTTGATCCGACAACGTAAATTGAAATAGCTGTATAATATGGAGCCAAAACTTGGAGATCGCTGAAATTAGGTTCAGTTCAGCAACTCCCCATTGTTTTTGTTTTGTACAGGCTTCGTTAGTTATTGATAAACTGCTATTCCCAATACTTGAAAAGTAACGACTGTTTCTGTCAGTAGCGATCATTTTATTACTGTCATTATTATTATAAGATGTGCTTTTTTTCTCACAAAAAAATGGTACCAAACGTTGTACCAGAAAACAAACAAACAAGACAAACACAAAATGCAGTGGAATAACATAATAGCTTATAAAACAGGGTCGTAACGAGGTATATGGAATCAGGGATCAAAGGCCTGAAATGGACCGGGATCAGGGATCACAGCCCTGGGATCTGGAATCACAATGCGTGGGATCGAGATCAGCAGGATTTTTCATGGAATCAGGTATCAAATTTTTGCGGGTTCAGGGATCAAAATTCTCATCATTTTTGGAATGAGGGATCAAATTTTTGGGTAAAAATATGGGATCAGTTACGAAAAAATATGCCTCGTTACGACCCTGTTAAAAGGCCAAGCTCCAAATGCAATTCAATTGTAGACCTAAAGGGGTTATCAACTACTTCTCAGATTTCATTTAAAACAGGTGTGTGAGTCACTTATAAGTAAGTCAAACAAATCTTTGTAAAACGACCAGGCGCAGCATGATATATTTTTTGAAAGGTTATATACAGTTGGGGCACTATACTCACAGCCATATCAGACTTGTGAGCCCTAAGAACACCTTTTCATGGAGTTCACGTATTTCATTGTCATGAAGGTATCTAGAAATAAAAGCATGGAAAGCAATGCCTAAGAAAAGTTTTGCAATGCTACGTTAAAGTTACAAGTATAATTTATCTCAATTCTACGTTTAATTAAAAGCATACTTGGCGACATTACACAACTCTAATTGAGCTAAAACAGTGCAACGAGTAGCCTTTTCTTTGGTTTCGTTGCCAGCTTTCGCTGATCTTGATTCCTGACTCATCAGGGAATCGGATAAAACAGTTTGGAATATCCTGGTGATATTGCAATATACCGAGAATGGAGGAAAGCTTGTAGTAAAACCCGGGATTAGTAAGAACTTTAACTTGAGTTCTCACCAGAGCTGTTCATTCACTAATAAACCTGCTACTAGGAGACACCAAACGGTAACTGCAATCCAGTTGTTCTTAGTCCCAATAAGTTCCCATGGCAATCATAACGGCTTAGATCTCAGAGCGGCAAAATCAAACGAAAATGGACGACATTATACCATTAGGTATCAATAGTGTTTTTGACGTAAATTGTTTTTTAAATTGGAGGAGCGTATGAGATCTCTATGGCAAAAAGGCTTTTAATTTTTTTTTTTTTAACGCAATTCTATCTGCAGTGAACACATCCATAACTTGACTGCATGGTGATAAACTTGCAGCTGTTTTAGCTTTGGAAGTCCGCGTCGGACAAAACCTTTTCTTTTTTAGTTCATTTCTGTTCAAAAATATAAAAAGGGAAAAACAAACAAAGAGGAAAGAAAGAACCGTGACGTGAATTTATTGTAAACAACACTTACATGGCTTGTCTTGATGTTTACTTATTTCATACAAGAAAGTTCCTGCATTCTTACAATCGAAACTAAAACTGAGAAAGTAGCACTATGACGAATGCTCGTGCATGTTATCAAATACCATTGTTAGGCTTTGACTGTTCATGGTATGTCTTATTTCTGTGTTAGAATAATTATGACCCTGTGTATAAAAGATGATTGACTATTTGCATTAAAGAGTTTTTTGGTTGCTGCTTGTTATAATGTGAATTGGCCGTTACTGTACCGTTCGTTTCATGGACGTGTCAGGTTACCGAATCTACGTAAACTATCTTTGCTGAAATGCTAGGAGGCGGACGAGCTGAGCAGTGGAGCCTTATTTGCTTTACCACCGCCAGCATCTCTTGATATTCATGGCTCAAACGCTGCAGAAAAGTGGAAGGAATTTGAGCAAGCATGGAGAAATTATTCGGTAGATATGAAATTGCATCAGGAACCAAAGATCGTACAGATTGCGACGTTGTTGACAGTGATCGAGGAGCCGAAGCTAGAATTTTTTTCTCCACGTTTACGTTGAGCGATGATAACCGAGACAGAATACAGCCGGTGTTAGAGAGTTTTGCTGCTTATTGCCAGCCGCTGAAGAATGTTCCTTTTGAAAGATACAAGTTTTACTTTAGAATGCAAGAAGGGGTGGTTAAGAAAGGCTCACAAAAGCTTATGAGGGAAATTCCAGGAAACATTAACCTCTGGGAAATTCAGAAGACAGCATTAAAGGGGAAGAGCACACATTCTACAGAAGGTCCTATCCATCAAGTGACAAAACTCCCAAGTGCCCCAGGTCCAAGGTTTGGACTCGACCCCTGGAGAAGAAACAGAGTCTCATGAACTGAACATTTATGATGACAATAATAATGATAATAACAATGATAATGATAATGATAATGATAATAATAATGATGATAATAATAACAATGAGAATGAGAATGAGAATGAGAATGAGAATGATAATAATAAAATCTTACTCCAAAGGATGGCTTAGTTCAAAGGAAAGTTATCGATTCCATCACGCGGGGCGCTTCCTCTAAAGGGGCTCCCAAGGAAGAGGAAAACTACTGAAACAACCAAGGAGGAGGAACCAACCTCGTTCCCAGGGTCTCTTTGTCGATGAGGAGAGAGGCCCTGGTTGGGGCTGGTCACGTAATTCTTCTCGAGCCATTGTTAAATTTTGACCCGCAACTGGGCGAAAGCGGTCGTCTGGCCACAAAATCAAATGCGTTGTGATTCCCTTCCTAGCAATGATGACAGGGCTTACACTGACACCCATCCCCAAACAGGCATTCAAAAGATTTCCTAGATTTTGGGAGACACGTGACCAGACCCAACCAGGGTCTGCCCTCGATGACAATGGAGACCCTGGGAACGAGGTTGAAAGATGAACTTGGCTATCAGTCTGGAAACGCTAAAAGGGAGAAACAGAGATAGGCTTTAAACTTGTGAGAACTTTAAACTTTAAATTTGATGACATAGAAGATGAAGAGGAAGAGAAAGAGGGAGAAGGTTCTCAAACAACCATCAGTGGAAAAGCGTTCTTTGAGGTTATTCAAAGAAGTATGGATTTGATTTAACTAATGCAAAAGGTACTAACAACCAAAAAAAAAATTGAAGAAATCCAACCAACTTTAATCGCAAAGAAAAAAAAAACAAAAAATACTACCATCCACAAAAAAATTATTTACTATAAAAAATTATAGAGAAGCGACGAATCAATGGGAAGCAGATGAAAAATAAATGCATCATAATTCAAAAGTAAACGTACATTCTGACTCATCAAATGAAGAGAAATGTTTGATTCAATCAGAGATGATTTAAAATCTTATCTTTTTTACGTTACAAAACTGTACCTAAAGTAAGTGATTTAATATTTGCTTAAGTTGAAAACTTAACAGCAAGCATAAACGAAATTAGACTTTTAAAAGGGAAAAAACATTTTCAACTTCCCTAATTTATCTTTAAAATGAAGGCAGTCATCAATATTAAAACAATGATAATGTTTGCTGGCGATGGTCAATATTGAGATGTTTAATACCCAAGAGAAAAAAATGTGGAAAGAACTACACACCTTAAAAAGAAAACAGATTTATTTTTTTCAGCCTTCGAATTCAGTTTTCCATTTGCAATTAAATACATGAAGTTTATTTAGATTATGATCCACAAAAACTACACGATTATCACAATGATTTTCCTCTTGCCCCACATAATTTAACTGTAAATAATGTAAAAAGAAAAAGAATCCGTATCTCGGCTCAAGGCAAAAATATGTCCTAAGTATTGAATATTTAAGGCTTTCTCTTCAACTGGGGATAAAAGTAAACATTTCAAGGGACTACATACCATGAAGAAAAACGGCTTAAACCACATATTGTAAAAAATACAAAATTGAGAACAGAATCAAAGAACGAATTTGTCTATTGGCTAACTCATACAAATCCTTGAGGAGTGACCAGGCGCCTACAAATATACTTTGTTAAAAGATTATTTGGACAACTATACTTACAGCCATTGCAGACTTGTCAGACCTGAGAACACCTTTTCTGGGAGTTCACTTATTTCATTGTCATAAAGATCTCTAGAAATAAAAGCATGGAAGGCAACGCATTAGAAACATTTTTCAAAGCTACGTTAAAGTAGTACTAATTTATCTCAATACTACTTTAAGAGGTGTACTTGGCAACATTACACAACTGTAATTGAACGACAACAGTGCAATGATTCCCGATGTGGCTTTTATTTTGGTTTCGTTCCCAGCTTTCGCTGATCTCAATTCCTGATTCATCAGGTCATCGGATAAAACAGTTTCCAATATGATATTGCAATATACCGTGGATTGGGGAAAACTTGTAAAAAAACCCGGGATTAGTGAGAACTTTAGCTTGAGTTTCCACTTCAGTTGTTTATTCACTATTCAAACTGCTACTAAGGGATAACACCAAACTGCAACCTCGTCCCCAGGGCCTTCTCTTCGACGATTTTCAAAAGGGCGGCTCGTCGGAAGAAGACCCTGGGCGAGACTAGACTAACACCATTCCAGATTGGCCCAATCATGCGAACAGGCTGATTGGTTTAAATACATCCTAAAGCAGTATGGCGTATGTGGCGAGTATTTATAAGTATAAGAAAGGGTTATAGGAGGTTGTACTGCAGTTCAGTTCAAGCGATGTTGAATCAGACTGCCGGGAACGATTCGAAAGGGTTGTCGTTTCCGCTAGATTTTTATCCAAGTAGAAATAAACCGGGGGAAATATAAATAACAAGCATTTACTGGAAGTACAAATGTGCCTACAGCTAGCGAGCTGCAGCGCGCCACACGCAGCCTTATGTGCTGTTATTTTCTGTTCTATATTTGACTTTCTGAGTACGGAAACAAAGTACAGCTATCGAGAGATGGGATAAGAGAGTTTTAAGAGTTTGTTATGTTCGAATTTCAAATCTAAAAGGAGAGCTTAAGCTACGACGACGGCAAGAGCAACGAGAACGTCATCTCAAAATATAAATTCACGTTATTGTAATCACTTCGTGATTATTTCAACCTTCTTAATATGACAAGGGTGTGGTAATTCCTCAAAAATGGCACTGGTCGGAACGGCGGTTAAATTAGGGGAAAAAATGAAAATTTATCCTCAAGTGCTAACTTTCTTCATAAAACCTCAAATTTGGCTATTTCACGTTGTTGTTTTTCTGACGACGGCAAAGAAATAGACAAAAGTGAAAAGCTCACGTGCAGGGCGTGCAAAGCGATTGTTTTTTTTTTTCCGCTAAACATGCAAATTTGTGACGTTGTCGATGCCGTCGCCGTTGTCGCTGCTTAAGCTCCCTATTAGGAAGTTTAAGATCTGCGACGCGACGGTAACGAAAACGTCATTTAAAATTGCAAGTTCAGGCTTATTAATCTTTTTCGTCATTGTGTCGTCTTGTCTAACTTCTAAAAACTAGTGTAACTTTCCAGGAACTGAATTAGGAGGTGCGGTATTGAATCTACGACAAATTGGTCATTTCACGTCGCAGATTTACCGAAATCGTGAAAGAAATGTACAAAAACTAAAAATGCACGTACGGAGCGTGCAAAGCTATTGCTTTTGCTTATTAAATATGCAAAATTTGTGACGTTTTCGTTGCCGTCGCGGCGTAGATCTTAAACTCCCCATTGAGACAATGCGCAAAACAGAAATGTCATTGGCATCGAACATGCGGCTAGTGCTATGTTCGAGTTCACAAATCGAAAGTTGTTCAGCGTTGTCTGTTCTCTTATCGACAACGATATGCGTTACAACAGTGATCAAAGAGAGGCAGTGTGGCCCAGTGGTTAGGGCGCTTGCCTCGAGATCCGAAGATCCCGGATTCAAGATCCGCTCTGACCACTCGTAGTAATATTTGCTTAAGTTGTAAACTTAACAGCAAGCATAAACGAAATTAGACTTTTAAAAGGGAAAAAAATTTTCAACTTCTCTAATTTATCTTTAAAATGAAGGCAGTCATCAATATTAAAACAATGATAATTTTTGCTGGCGATGGTCAATATTGAGATGTTTAATACCCAAGAGAAAAAAATGTGGAAAGAGCTACACACCTTAAAAAGAAAACAGATTTATTTTTTTCGGTTTCAGTTTTCCATTTGCAATTAAATACATACCGGGAAATGTGAAAGAAAAAAAAAGAAAAACTGCAATGATTTCCCATGCCTTTATGAAGTTTATTTAGATTATGATCCACAAAAACTACACGATTATCACAATGATTTTCCTCTTGCCCCACATAATTTAACTGTAAATAATGTAAAAAGAAAAAGAATCCGTATCTCGGCTCAAGGCAAAAATATGTCCTAAGTATTGAATATTTAAGGCTTTCTCTTCAACTGGGGATAAAAGTAAACATTTCAAGGAATTGCATTCAATGAAGAAAAACGGCTTAAACCACATATTGTAAAAAATACAAAATTGAGAACAGAATCAAAGAACGAATTTGTCTATTGACACAAGTGAGAGATTTCGAGGCAATGAAAGGTATAGACTACGTTACAGAGAATAACACATATCATGCATTTTACCTTTCGACACACCCATCCGAAAAATTGGTTTTTGCCCTGAGCGGGACTCGAACCCACGTCTCCCTGATTACTAGTCGGGCATGCTAAGCCACTACACAATCAAGGCTACCACGCTGGCAACGCAGCAGATTAATGGGGCGACTTTAGCAGTGTGGGGATCCTTAGGGCCCAACTTTTTTTTCACTTGAGTGTATATCTTTGAATCTATAACCCCAGACAGGGCTTAGAACACAAGTGAGAGATTTCGAGGCAATGAAAGGTATACACTACGTTACAGAGACTAACACATATCGTGCATTTTACCTTGCCACACACCCATCCGAAGAATTGGTTTTTGCCCTGAGCGGCACTCGAAACCCCCCCCCCCCCCCAATAATCTGCTGCGTTGCCAGCGTGGTGGCCTTGATGGTGTAGTGGCTTAGCATGCCCGACCACTAATCAGGGAGACGTGGGTTCGAGTCCCGCTCAGGGCAAAAACCAATTTTTCGGATGGGTGTGTCGAAAGGTAAAATGCACGATATGTGTTAGTCTCTGTAACGTAGTCTATACCTTTCATTGCCTCGAGATCTCTCACTTGTGTTCTAAGCCCTGTCTGGGGTTATAGAGGCAAAGATATACACTCAAGTGAAGAAAAGTTGGTCCCTAAGGATCCCCACGCTGCTAAAGTCGCCCCATTAATCTGCTGCGTTGCCAGCGTGGTGGCCTTGATGGTGTAGTGGCTTAGCATGCCCGACTAGTAATCAGGAAGACGTGGGTTCGAGTCCCGCTCAGGGCAAGAACCAATTTTTCGGATGGGTGTGTCGAAAGGTAAAATGCACGATATGTGTTAGTCTCTGTAACGTTGTCTATTGGCTAACTTATACAAATCCTTGAGGAGTGACCAGGCGCCTACAAATATACTTTTTTAAAAGATTATTTGGACAACTATACTTACAGCCGTTGCAGACTTGTGAGCCCTGAGAACACCTTTTCTGGGAGTTCACTTATTTCATTGTCAGAAAGACCTCTAGAAATAAAAGCATGGAAAGCAACGCATTAGAAACATTTTTCAAAGCTACGTTAAAGTAGTACTAATTTATCTCAATACTACTTTAAGAGGTGTACTTGGCAACATTACACAACTGTAATTGAACGACAACAGTGCAATGAATCCCGATGTGGCTTTTATTATGATTTCGTTCCCAGCTTTCGCTGAGCTCAATTCCTGATTCATCAGGTCATCGGATAAAACAGTTTCCAATATGATATTGCAACATACCGTGGATTGGGGAAAACTTGTAAAAAAACCCGGGATTAGTGAGAACTTTAGCTTGAGTTTCCACTTCAGTTGTTTATTCACTATTCAAACTGCTACTAAGGGATAACACCAAACTGAAACCTCGTCCCCGGGGCCTTCTCTTCGACGATTTTCAAAAGGGCGGCTCGTCGGAAGAAGACCCTGGGCGAGACTAAACTAACACCATTCCAGATTGGCCCAATCATGCGAACAGGCTGATTGGTTTAAATACATCCTAAAGCAGTATGGCGGATGTGGCGAGTATTTATAAGTATAAGAAAGGGTTATAGGAGGTTGTACTGCAGTTCAGTTCAAGCGATGTTGAATCAGACTGCCGGGAACGATTCGAAAGGGTTGTCGTTTCCGCTAGATTTTTATCCAAGTAGAAATAAACCGGGGGAAATATAAATAACAAGCATTTACTGGAAGTACAAATGTGCCTACAGCTAGCGAGCTGCAGCGCGCCACACGCGGCCTTATGTGCTGTTATTTTCTGTTCTATATTTGACTTTCTGAGTACGGAAACAAAGTACAGCTATCGAGAGATGGGATAAGAGAGTTTTAAGAGTTTGTTATGTTCGAATTTCAAATCTAAAAGGAGAGCTTAAGCAACGACGACGGCAAGGGCAACGAGAACGTCATCTCAAAATATAAATTC
>NW_027179766.1:670000-675000 GCF_036669935.1 Montipora foliosa
TAATTTATTTTCAGCTTTTTCAAAAAAAAGGTCTCACACCCTTGTAAATTATAAGGCTTAGGGGTCCCCAGGGGGGTAGGGGGGGGGGGAAATGGGGCAAGGTGAGAAACTGATACCATTAGTTTGAGAGGAAGGATGATATAAGTAGATTTTTAACTGCATGTTGATCTGCTCCTTGAAATAATTTGCTAACAAAACTCCAATTTTTAAGGAGCGAATTGTTGCCAAAAATGCTTTTTAAACTTCCATCCCCATCCCCATCCCCATCCTGATTCTAGAAATCAAACAAATGCCACTGTGAGTAGTTTCATCCCAAGGACTAACTACACACAAAATAAGAAGGAAGGTTTTGTATGCATGACCATTTCCAATTTTGCTCAAGCCTTAGCGATATTCCCTCTTAGAATTTAAAAATTGAAGTTGAAATAAAATGATCTGATCTCTTACAGTACTTCTGTAATTTGAATTACCCCAAAAATAATTCATTTGCAACAATGGGCATGAAGGGCATCCACCACCCCAACTGAAAAATCAGCACATTAAGAATAATTATATTTGAACAAACAATGAAGGAAACAAGTGAAATTGTAGTTCAGCCAGGAATTGAACGTGGGTCTCCAGATTGTTACTGTTTATTTATAAATGTATTCATATATACATGTACATTAAGATTAAAGTTTCCATTAATAGTTATCAGTCTGAAAGAGGTTGAAACTCAGTGTCTCGAAAACGAATTGGGAGCATACATGTATATAGGCAAGAAAAACATGCCCATTCTTAAATAATGTTTTGCATTTATGTGAGAGAATTGATTTGAGAAAATGCTAGCACTTTGGTTTGACAAATAAACTCAGTGTATGGAAGTAAAATTTGGCAGCATAGGCAAGAGAAAGATGGGCATTGTTTAATAATTTCTTGGATTTATGTGAGATAATTGATTTCAGGAAATCCAAGCACATTGGTTTAACAAATAAACTCAGTGCCTCAAAAAAAAAATTGGGAGCATACATCAGGTATATATGGCAAGAGAAACATGCCCGTTCTTTAATAATGTTTTGCATTTACGTGACATATATAGCTGGAGTCTTGAAAACAACGTCGAACTTTGCTGCCAAATCCAAAGTGAGGGCGAGGCGTAATTTTCTAGGGGAAATGTCTACTCGCATGCAAGTCTAACAAGTATGAGGTAATAGCGCATAGCCACTTGACCTCTTTATGGGAAGCTTAGTGACGGAAATGTTGACCTGTTGGGCAAGGGAAAAAGGATTTCGTGCCATATGAAGCACTACTTCTTCTGAAGTCACTTTAAGTCATGCAGACACGTTAATTTAATGACCTTTTGCCTTAATGACTAATCATATAACTTCGTGTTGTTCTCAAACATGTTTTGTTTTATTTCCAGGTCTAAGTCACAAGTTGCCAAATGACAATGAAAACTGACTTGTTAAATCAAAACCTGTTTTCAATGGAGAGGTTAGAGTCCAGTTTCTGACAAAATAAAACCGTCCCAGATATTTAAGTCTAATTTAAAGACAAATTAAGATATGTGGGGATCAATGAATAAAATTATCAACCAGAAACATGAAGCAACAAATTGCCACAAGCAAATTGTGTGTGTCAATCAACCACTTCTACGTTTTTGTCATTTAAAAGTTATAACAAACACTCAAGTAGTGTTTAATCACATCTCAAAACATAAAGAGGAAATTTGAAAATGTTATGCTTAACGGTAACCGAGTATTTTGGAAAAAATTCAAGGTAATTATAGAAAATGTGATGAGACAGTTTCTCAAGTTTGTGCTAAAATATTTTCTCAGTCAGAATTTTTCTCTGCCTACGGGCATGATTAATAAGATGGAAAAGGAATCAACTCCAAGGCTGTCTACTGATGTAAACAACATTAAAGGCTCTTCATTCAAGTAATAAATGATTTCTGTGACAAAAATGTGTGGTTCCAAAAAATATATATACTCCAACGAAGGATTGTTATTTGGTTTGTAAGCCCCTAGGGCTGTAATTAAGGGTTTTTTAGTGTAGCAGGTCATACTGTTGCTATGATAAACTATTGTGTCACGCAAATGATAACAATGTGTTCACCAATAATTAGGTAGTTTTTTTGATACCATGATTGTTAAGCATCAAGTCACTGATAAAGAGTGGTTATAATAACACATCAAAATGTAACAGCTGGAAACTGTTTTGAGCTACCTCAAGAACAGTTCTAGATTAAGTTTAGGTTGTATGCAATGTATGTTCTGGTCAAAGATTTAAAGAAAATGAAAATCATATTTCTCAGTCTACCCCATTAAAATTTGCTTCTTAAGTTTCTGAAGCCAGGAGAAGAATCTTTCCATGTCTAAACCTATCAATGGCGAGATTTCAATATTTTGGAAACCATGGCTGCGATTTGCCCGTACTTGGAAGGGGCATGACTTCCTTAAGTCCTTGGACATGAGCTTTTCATTGTCTTGAGAACTTCTGGTTGAATGAGCTTGGCACTCATGAGGGTGAACTTTATTTAAATGATGAAACCTGGTTTTGATCTGTTGGACTCCATGGGCTGCTTGTAATGCTGTTACTACCATTTGCGATCTTATTGGCCCCCCTTCCCTGGACAACACCTTTTGTGGCGCAGTTACAAATTTGCACTTTGTCGCCCTCAGTCAGCATTGTTTCCAGTGTTGTTTCCACCTTCCCAAATACTACATTTTGTAACAACCATTTCAAATTCAATAACTGCTTTATCATTCCACTCGAATTGGCTGTCACAAAATGTGGTGTTTGTAAGTGTATTGCACCAGCCTTGTCATTAATCAGTGAATAATGATTTTTGTAAAACAGACGTGATTGTTCAGTGTTCCTTTCACACACACCTTCATATAATTTGTGGGGCTCAAGAAAATATCCAGAGACACCTTTAATACCATTTTGATTAAAAATTGTCCTTTGTGCTTTGTGATTGGCCTGAGGTATTACTTTAGTTTTGGTTTAGACCGGCCATGCTGCCCCCTTCCCCCAATACACTTCATATACAGTCATTCGTCCATTTTACATTAAGTCTGGTGAACATTATAGTTTGCCAACACTAACATATTTGGATAAACTCATTCCCAATTATTTATAAATTCTCCAATTAAAGCATGGGAATCACATTTTATGATGAGGAGAACAACGTAAAAAATCATTTTAGCAAAGATTATTAAGTTGCAACAGGTTTACTTTAGATGAGCTATGAGGTTAGGCAATGGTGAATCAAGAGTTAAAAAATCATGCAACAACTTGGTGGAAACAAAATCAGTTGTGTAGTTAGCAGGCTACAACTAGGATGTACACAACAGCCATTTTGAATTGCCTTGAAAACTTTTCTCCCAGGTCAAACCATTAAAATTGAACAATTGAAATTGAAATACAATTATATAATCTCTTACAGTACTTCTGTAATTTGAATTTGCTAAAGTATTTATATAACCCGAAAATAATTCACCTGCAATATGGGCATGAAGGGCATCCACCAGCCCAACTGGAAAATAATTACAACAATGTACCTTTGGGTTATCAGGTACTAGTCTCATTTCATGTTGAATAAGAATATATTTTTATAGTAATAAAAACAACGAAGGAACCAAGTGAAAATGTAGTTCAGCCAGGAATTGAATTTGGTTCTCCAGATTGTCTGACCTGCAGAGATTCCAACCCCTTTTGAGTTCTGGAAGAAAATAGGGAGTATTTTTTAGCGCCGAAGGGGCGAGCCCATAGCGGGTCTGGGGGTATCCCCCTCCTATACGAAATTTTGCAGATTTAGTTTCTCGCAAGTGGCATTTCCTACGTTTAACACCATTTTTATGACATTCTATAAGGTCTTACCACTGGAGTCCCGCCATTTTTGGAGCTGCTAAATGGAGTAAGACTGCGGGCCTTATGAGTCTGCTCAACACAGGGTGTTAAATGGAGAGACTAGACGAGACATTATAGGATACTCCTCAGGATACGAATTAAACGTTTTACACTCAGATCGCAAAAAAGTTCTTAATATAAGCCTTATTTTCCTTGTTTTCAGAATTTCATGATAAATCGGGAGAATCTGATAAAATTGGGAAAGCGGGAGGCAACTCATCAAATCTGGACCTGCCTAGACATTGATAGTTGTCTTAATTGAGCACTGCAAGAGTTAAGCTTAATCCCGGCAGCTTCTGCAGGTGCTGGAGCAGAAATTACGTAAAACAAAAGAACAAAAACAGAAAACGAAACTCCAAATGAAGATTAGCCTGCGTAACTGGTGGTATTAGGGAGCTTTAGCAACGACAACGGCGACGGCAACGAGAACGTAACTAATTTGCATATTTAGTGGGCAAAAACAGTAGCTTTGCACGCCCTGCACGTGCGTTTTTCACTTTTGTCCATTTCATTGCCGTCGTCAGCAAGACAACAAGTCAAATAGCCAAATTTAAGGTTTTATGGAAACGTCACCAGCTGGAGATAAATTTTCATTTTCTTCCCTAAATTAAGCATGACTCGTATCGGTTCCCTTCTTGAGGGACGGTCACACCATTGTCATGTTACAAAGCGTGGAATAGTCGCGAAGTGATTACAAAAACGCAAATTTATACTTCGCGATGACGTTCCTATTGTTGGTGCAAGTGGCAAATTCCGCGCAGAGAATGGAGAGTGGAACTGTGGAGTATTTTACAGCGTCCCACCGCATTCTCCGCGCCAACAATATCGCCAGCTAAATGAAGACTACTCCCAAGTGTCCAAAAAACACAATTCTTTCCGGTACCTGCAGAAAGACCCTTAATTCCGAGTTGAACTTTTAGCCGTCTTTCTTCTGATAAAGTGACATTTCGACTTCTAACTAATGCGACCCTTTTATATTACTTCTAGTCTTTTCTAGAGAAAGAAAAATAATCTAAGATTTGCGTGGTTGCGCGCCTCGGTTCGCCTTCGTTCGCTGTAGATGACTGTTTTCTACTGAAAATTCGATTGTTAGTCTCCTGAGTTAA
>NW_027179766.1:680000-685000 GCF_036669935.1 Montipora foliosa
AGCGCGGCTGAAGAGAAGGCCAACTGGTTACACAATTACTCCGATGAATATGCAAAATGCCAACCGTTAATTAAACCTTAGCTTCTTCTATATTTTGAATTAAATTCGAATCTTTTGTTCAAGCCGTTAGTTTGGAGGGTGCATAGCTGTGAGCACAAAAAAGCCTCTCTTGTGAGCAAAACCTTATCCATATTATTAACGGTATCGTTATCAAATTTCTCAATGGCAATGAATTCAAAGTCATACATATGTTGTTCTTTTTTTGCTAAAATGGACGGCCAATTCACACGTGCCCTTGTTGGTCAACATGGCCGATTTAAGTATCCGAAATCTGACCTTGAATTTGTTCCACGTTGAGCCTACGTATTGAAACTTGCATCCTTTACAGCTGACTAAATAGATGACATTCTTCGACCTACATTTTATATTCTGTCTAATAGAGTAAAAACGACCTGTGCATGCGCTGTGAAAGATCTTATTCTCTACAAGATAATTAGTACATAGTTCGCATTTGTTCCTACATTAAAACATCCCGCGGGAGTGTTATTATTATCGCTGTAAATGGACCTTTTAGGCCCTGCTAAGATCTATTTTATGTTTTTGGGTCTGCTGTAAGAGGGAATAATTGACCCCTTTGGGAAAATCTGGGAACGCAATGGCGATTCAGTGTATAAGATAGGTAAATGAGGGTTATAGTCGACCACAAAAAGAAAGACGATTTTTTTGAATTTCGGTTTTCAGCCAAGTAAGTCTTCCCTGGGTAGAGCTTTGGCTTTTTCAATTTGCTTACTGACTTCCGATGGATTGTAACCTCTCTCAACGAGATATCATCTAAATCTAGACGAGATCTATGATATGATCTAATTCTCAAAGAGAGATGAAGGTCCTTAAATCGAGTAGCACTAAAAGCGTGATTTCGTGATTGTCCATAGCCATGAGAATATCGCTTTGAACCTTAAGCAAGGCAGTTTCAGTTGCGTGGAATTTTCGGAAGCCTGTCCGGAATTTACGTAAAGAAGCATTGCGTTCGCAATGTGAAAGCAGTTGAGCAAGAACTGCCTTTTCAACAACCTAAGAGATGAAGGCAGATTGCTAACCGGACAGATTTTTTTATAAGTTAACTCAAGGCCTGATTTCTTGAGTAGTGGTTCACGATCGCGTGGACACCGTTACATATTGAGAGAGACCAAAAGTCTGCAGTAACTCTTTGAATCTTCTTGAATTATTACTATGCACCAAGTTCAAATGGAAATTGAAGTCCCCTGCTATAATCAGCGGTTCAGGACACATAATAACATTTTCAAGGTAGGTGGAAAACTCATCCAAAAATACCGAATTATAGAAGTGATGGGAGGGCGATAGAGAGCTATAATTCGGATTCAGCGATTAGAGGCTTTGAGAATCTAGTCAGAGAATTCAAAAGAATCATGTTCTTTTCCACCCACAAACAAAGCAACAAAAGATTCATGACGGTGCCACCGCCAGGTCGATCTGATTGCCGCGGAAAGCTCTTAAATAGTTAACCACGAGAAGAAAGACTTGTGATACAAACCGAATCCAGGTTTGTCAGCCATGTTTCCGTTAGAACGCAGAAACCAATGTTATTGTCAACAGCATGGTCAATAATAGTTTCAGCTTTGATAAATCGACCGCGATACATATGGCGTGTTTTGAATGGTTTTTAAAGAGTTTTCTTAGGAAAAAGAATACCGCTGACAGTTTTCAAATAAAGTGCAAAACTGGCATTACGCAGGACTGAGCAAATTACGCGATCGTACGCGAATTCAAGCCAATTTCACGTAATCGCGTTATTGTGTAAGGTAAGAAGCCTTGAACACCTAAGAATAACAGACCAAAAAGGGATCTCGTTACCATGCCTGGAGATCCCATAAGCTTTCGAAGGAAGCCACGTGTAATAAGATAAGAAAAACCAAACAAACTAACAAAACTCTAACCACACTTTTATTTTTCTTTGAGCCACATTACACTTTACGAAATTTACAGTTGTTAATTGCACACTAGCCGTAAATTGTGGCCTCTAAAATACAGGTTCAGTTTGTAATAAATAATGGAAAAGTGGATTCTGGAGACCACAACCTGATGTTTTCAATATTTCACCTACCGAAACTGAGGCATTACTGGCTGTGGGGCTTAAACAATATATCGATGCCAGTAATTGTAAGAAAAACCTTGACACATCTACCAAGTAATTGTCTCCGAATCGCCTGTGAGGCTTAGGGTCAGAAAGATAATTGAAGGGAGGGGAACGATGATTAAATTTTTGTCTCCACTGAACTCATCTACTGAGCCCAGTAGGAAGTGGAGATTAACATGACTAGGCGCGAGAATATCTATTAATCTAAAACAAACTCAAAAAGAATATCCGTTCGCGTCGGTTGCAAAAATAAAAAAATAAAAAATAAAATAATAATAATAAATAAAATAAAAATTGAAGTCTGCTTAGGACGTGAGCGCCATTTGGTAAAGAAAAACAATCGGGTTCTTCCTTCTTAAGATAGAATTGAACTTTACTGTTGATAAAATTAAGTCAGTGACCCACCATCAGTGCGGATTTGATTTGTATACAAAGACAAGTGACCAGCCGCAACCAAGGAACTTTCTCGACCGAGGAAGAGACAGGACCCTGGGAACAAGGATGTAAAATGGTCTGAGAAAACACCCTCCGCACTTTCCGATTTCATACTGTATTTTCCTAATTTAATTTGGCATCAAAATTAAGATGGACTTATGTGACATGGTAAAATAAGTTGAATATCAATTGGGACATCGTCCTGTTTTCTTTTCCAGTTGCTGATGCTATTTTTTACCCACAACAAATTCAATAAAGTTAAAGTTAAAGAAAAATCGCGTAATCTGCCGCGCAAATTGCTATCAATGCTGCGTGATTTCCGCAATTTTTCTCCTGAAACATCAGAACCCCTGGGTGTAGCCACTATTTCTGGCCCCAAAATTGCTGAACATGGCTTTAATAGACCCTTTTCTCTTGTACATTTTGTTTTTCCAATACAGATCATGTGATAATACTCAGGAGGCTTGGTCCTTTGTTCTGTTCATAATGAACAAAACAAAGGCCCAAACCTCCTGATTATCACATGACCTGCATTAGGTAAACAAAATGTACAAGCGAAAAAGGTCTATTAACTGCAGTTAGTGAATTTATCTTCTGTAACAAATTCTAACTCCCTAGTCCCTGGTCCGTGAAGACCGAAAGCGAGATGCTCACGGCGGTGTCTAAGCTTTCATTTAAGGAGGGCAAGGGCAAGTACCAACAACTGAGCGAACTGACCTGTTGCGATGATCATGAAAGTTTATGGCTTTATTTAAGTCCAAACCGTCCCCCTCGAGGCTTGTCCTGCAAAGGTTGCTGTCTGCATGGTTACCCCATGCATCCACCAAAGGCAGACGATATATCAATTCTCGATCATCTGTTTAAATCGCTTGCCCTGGTTGAGTCTAAATATCCAAACTGTGGTTTTTTAATTTCTGGCGATTTGAACCGATTGGACATAAACAGATTGTTGACACATTTTCACGTAAAACAAATCGTTTAGGTGCCTCCTCACAAAGATGCTACGTTAGACCTTGTGCTAATGAACATGCATGAATTTCACACTTCACCACTGGCCTTCCCACCGTTTCGTCTCTCAGACCACAGCGCTGTGGTAGCTTCTCCGACGTCTCAGAAAGTTAACATCAACGGCCAAGTTGTAAGGTAGCGATGGAGAGATATTTCAACAGTATTGATTGCCCATTGTTGTTCGCTTCGCTTGGGAGTTGGGAGGGTAAGTGGGTCGTATTTCAGCAAGCTATCCTCAACAGAATTGATATTTTAATGCCTGCAAAGAAACTGCACGTGTTCTCAACCGACGCGGCATGCAAGACCCCGAGACTTAAGAACTTGATCCGGAAAATTTCAAAATGCCCTCACCAGCTACGGTACGAATTCTACTCTGTTCAAGCATTACAAAATTTTAGTAAACCGCGAGAGGAAAACTTGTGGAGAGAGCTATTATGAGTTCAGGATACAACATCTAAAGGATGAACATCCTAAAAGATGGTTGGACGAAATGAAGCGTCTGAGTGGAGCAAATTGAAGACCAAGAATGGCGATTTGTGTAGTCAAATTAATGCGGATCACTTTTCAGATCTTTCCCAAGTGGAGCAGGCTAACTTCGTCAATCGAGCCTTCCTCGAACTTCTAGTGGAATATAAGTTGCCACTTCTGCTTGAAAGTCTCTCTATAGCGAATATTCCAGACATCCTATGTGTTTCTGAAGAAACCGTTTAAAGGACGCTACTAAAAGTCAACAACACTAAAGCTACCGGACCGGACATGATCCCTAACTGGCTAATCAAGGAGTACGGCGACATCCTGGCCTTTCCGATTACGGCGATTCTAAATGCTTCCTATAGCAAACAGCGCCTCCCATCTGTTAGGAAAATGCCGATGTCTCATCCGTGCCGAAAACGAAACCAATTCTAGATCTGAAGAAAGATTTAAGACCTATTTCTCAAACGCCATGTATCTCTTAAGTGGCAGAAGACTTCGTTGTAGACGACTTTCTCAAGCCTGCTGTATTAAACGTTATTGATAGTAGCCATTATGGGGCAGTCCCGAAATCGTCAAGTACTTTGACTTTCACAAGCATATTGCATACATGGTCCCTGGAGACTGACAGAAACGGAGCGACTGTAACAACTATACTTTTCGATTATCGGAAGGCGTTCGATGTAGTAGATCATTCTATATTAGTCAACAAGTTACGTAATTTAGCCGTACCACGTAGTATAATTAACTGGATCATTGATTTTCTGTCTAATCCATTACAAAGAACCAAACTAGAAAAAGGTTCTTTTCCAAGTGGGGCCCAATCCTCTCCGGGATACCGCAGGGTACCAAACTGGCCATGGCTTTTTGAATTGATAATAAACGATTTAGATGTAAAAACTCCACATTTATGGAAATTTGTTGATGACAC
>NW_027179766.1:692500-720000 GCF_036669935.1 Montipora foliosa
AATGAATAGCCACGCGGGTGGCCAAATAACGTCAACATTTTTGTAGTTGTCTTTTATCCGGATTTTGATGTCTCAGCAAACTAGTGAGATCACTCCGAAAGTGCACAACTTTTATTATTTATCAAGACCGGAGAGAAATACGGACATAAATAAAACTATTATTGGAACGCACCGGCTAATCAAGAATTCCTTCGATATCTTGCCATTTCCATTACTTGAAAAGTGACGACTGTTTGCGTCAGTAGCGATCAACTTGTTTATTATTGTTATTATTAGTTAAATTTGCTTCTTCATCACAAAAATAGGGACGTCGTGCAAGGTCAAATAAGAGGTTAGGCTGTCCTAAATAAGAAAAAAAAATGTAGTGGAATGACATGAATCTAGCTCAGGTCAATCATATCAGTTTATTATTGGTTTAGCTGGCGTCCTAGAACAGGAGGTTTCTAAAAACGAGCACACTGACAAGTACAGACCTTAAAAATAAAACAGATTTAATTTCTTGGTTTCAGTTCTCCATTTGCACTCAAAGACATATAGGGAAATATGAAAGGAAAAAAAAGAGAAAAACTGCAACATGGTGGCCAAACGACTGCAACATGTTGGATTCAACAATGTTGGATGATGTTGCACTGACATGTTGGACCCTTTTAGCCAGGCCTTAACGACAAGAAACGTAGTAGTGGAAGAAAGCAAAAAAAGAAAAAAAAAAAAACCTCTACCCTTCGAGGCCCCACACATTTTCACTGCATTTTCCTTCGTATTTATTTATTGAAATGTCTCTCGAAAATAGTCGGAAATGGCATTCCCGAGACCCTAAATTTCAAACTTCTTTTCAGGTGGAGCATGCCACCAGACCCCCCTAGTTTGGAGCGCCTTTGATGGAACATTGGCCCGAGCATTAGCTCGCGCACATTGCTAAAATGGCGGATTTTGACTGACACCGAGCTTAATCTGTCAAGGAATTGGCTATTCTCCTGAACGAGCGCGGTGACCCCCTCTTTTACTGGTGTTATGTACTCGTAATAGGTACACGGAAAAAATACTTTAAGGAAAAAAAAAAGTTGGACAGTAGAAGTTGTAGTCTTTATGTATAAACGACGTAAAAACTGCATTTGGAGCCAGACACTAAGTGTGAGGTGATGTTGTAGTGGCCCAATTTGCTTACATTTTTTGGAAGCTCGAGCAATTTGAAATCACTTTACTGTAAGATTTTGTCCCAGACAAACAAGTAGGCTCAAGTTTTCAGTAATATTCAGTAACTTTTGCTATTTAACAACAATTTTTCAGGTTGATCAAGTTTCAAACGCTTCTCGCGAAATTCCGAAAAAAAAAAAGTAAAATAAAGGGCATGCAGCGCGAAAACAAGCACGGTTATCCCATCTATTTACTGCTTTTTCAAAATATCCTGTGCATAAATATCAAGTTTGCCAAGTTTGACAAAAATCTGGATAGGACGTCATTTTCAAGGGAATTACCTTAAAACTGTGTACGGCCCCAAAACGAACACTGTTGCCCAGGTTAAGAATGCAGATTGAACTCAGCTATTTACAGACATGAAAGAAATATCAGACAGATGGAGAGCATTTTACCAACTGCTGAATCAAGAAGGCAACGTAGACAATGATGCAACCGACCACCTAACTGCTCGAGAGACAATTGTGCATTTGAATGATCCAATTACCAAGGAAGAACTAAGGAAAGCTGTAAAAGCTGCTAACATTGGTAAAGCGCCTGGTCTGGATGGCATACCAGCTGAAGTCATAAAACGTGGCGGTGATGGTCTACTACAACAACTGCTCTCCGTAAAGTGCACTAGGTCAAACTGCTTGCGTAGATCCAAGGCTGGACTAACTGCACACCTAAGAACGTGCAACACGCAACACCGGCGCTAATTACTCTCGGCTTAGTCAAGATCAAAATCGATATACTGGCGGAGAGGTAGAGCATTAAATTAGCATCGCCCAGGTCATGGGCTCGAATGCAGTTGGAGCCACCTGAATTGTCAACATGAGACAATTGCTTCAATTTTCCAGATAATCGCGAGGATCATTTATCTCTTTCAGAAGCTATTGTGTTGGAAAGCATTCCCAGAAGCTGATGAGACTAGTGTAACCGCACTTGCAGATCTGGGTAATATCACGCAACCCACAGGAAAGACCGCTGCCGGAATTGAGAAATTAGTCTGCTTGCTGTACCAGCCTAAGACACCTATTTCCAGAGTTAAAAACCAATGCAATCCTCCATCTAATTAAGAAGCAACGTTCCAGTAGTCGATGTCAACGTCGCGAAGCGGGACTTAAATGTACCGATATCCGCAGCTACAATATTGCTAAAGATGATGGAAACTCTGATAATGATAATGATAACGAATTCATTCTTCAAAGAGTCAGCAATTACATTTGAGATTTCATTTAAACAGATGTGAGGCACTTATAAAGTAACTAAAACAAACCCCGTGGAGTGACCAGGAGCATAGCTATATAATTTAGTCACAGTTTATGTGGAGCAATAAACTTACAGCCCTTGTAGGCTTGCGAGTCCTGAGAACATCGTTTCTGGGAGTTGAGTTATTTTATTGCCAGCGAGACCTCTAGAAATAAAAGTAAAGAAAACGTCTTCAAACCAAAGTTAACGTAGAACTAATTCATTTTAATTCTACTTTTAAAATTGTTTTCAGAAATTCGAATTAAACGAGAACAGTGATATTCATTCCGATTTAGGTTTTATAAAGGCTCATTCCGAGTACTCGCCGATCACGGTCTTACCAAGAATCCAACGCCCAAGAGTAAGATTTATCCAAATTGGCCTACTCCCCATCAGCGATGGAAAGGTGTCTATTTCTAAACCTAGTTTTGGGGGAAATTAAACAACAAACCAAGTTGGCTAACTCAATGTTCTACCCAATTCAAACCCTTTAGAAAAATATATGTTAGAAAAAAAATTGTGCCCGAGGTCTCGAGTACGGCCCTCAGGGCACCTTTTTTTTCTTATCTGGACCGACCTTGGCCCTTGGCCGGTAAATATATCTATTTTTTTCTATGGTCAGGAAGCAAGGTGCAAGGGGGAGAGAAACCTTAAAAATCGTTTAAAGACTAAGGAAATTATCGCCTGTCCTCACACTGTCTCCTGTTGTTCTCATGCTAATTTGTACTAATTTGCATAAGAAAAGCAGTGAAGTTTTTATCAAAACAAGGTCAACTCTAGCCTCACTTTCATTCAAAGGTCAGGTTACTTTGCACACAACTGTAAAATGGTCAAACTCGTTCCCAGGGTCCTCTCTCTTCCTCACTCGAGAAAGTATCCTGGTTGCGGCTCGTCAGGTGTCTGCTAGATTTTAGCAGATTCCAGAAAGATAATTAAAGGGAGGGGCATGATAATTTTTGTCTCCGTTAAACTCATCTACGGAATGAGAATTTGATTTTTATGCAAAGACACGCAACCAGGGAACTTTCTCGAGCGAGGAAGAGGGAGCACAATGGAAACGAAGATGTAAAATTGTCTATTTTTAAATAAAATGACTGGAGTCTGAGAAAACACCCTCCACATTTTCTGATCTAATACTTACTACTTGAGCAACTTCATTTTAATAATTTAATTTCCCATTAAAATTAAGATGGACTTATTAGCCGCTCAATACACGGTATAAAATTAGATATAATTACATGTGACTAGGTAAAATAAGATCAAAAAAAAAAAAATTGCGTAATTTCCCGTGCAATTTCCTATCAATTTTTATCGTGAGACATCAGAATCCCTGGGTGTAGGCACTATTTTGGCTCCACCTATGCTGAACATGGATTCAATTCACTGCAGTTTTTATAGATTTCGTTGATGACATAATGAATAGCCACGCGGGTGGCCAAATAACGTCAACATTTTTGTAGTTGTCTTTTTTCCGGATTTTGATGTCTCAGCAAACTAGTGAGATCACTCCGAAAGTGCACAACTTTCATTATTTATCAAGACCGGGGAGAAATACGTACATAAATAAAACTATTATTGGAACCTACCGGCTAATCTAGAATTCCTTCAATAACTTTCCATTTCCATTACTTGAAAAGTGACGACTATTTGTGTCAGTAGCGATCAACTTGTTTATTATTGTCATTATTAATTAAATTTGCTTCTTCATCACAAAAATAGGGACGCCACGCAAGGTCAAATAAGACGTTAGGTTGTCCCAAATAAGAAAACAAAATGTAGCGGAATGACATTTAGTTAAAGGCCAAAGTCCAAATACAAGTTCATTAAAGAGTTGAAAGAGTTATCAGTTGCTGTTGAGATTTAACTTAAACCGCTACGAGCGACTTATTGAGAGATTAATTCAAACAAATCTCTATGCAGTGAGTCTGTGAATCAAACCCGGGCCACCTTGATGGTAGGCGAGTGCTCTCAACACTACGCCAGCCCTGCTTCCCTTTAACTGGTTTGCGAGGAAATCCTAAGTTGTAAGAGTGACAAAGGGTCCGCAAAGAGGAGCAACAACAACTTTCGTCAATGAGGACTTGACAATGGGACCGAAGGTAGTCGACGAACTCACCCACAAGATTAATCAGCTGACGCATGTTGTCAATAGTTTAACGCCCGTTGTCAACGACCTAAAACAGCTTACGATGCCTTCTTGAGAGAGAGGAGTCTGGGCGAAGAGAACGGAGAAGCTGAAGGGGAGCCCTCGGCAAAAAAGCGCAAATCTAGCTCAGGTCATTGGTGTTGGATGATGTTGCACTAGCATGTTGGACCCTTTTAGCCAGGCCTTAACGACAAGAAACGTAGTAGTGGACGAAAGCAACAAAAAAAAAAACAGCAACAACAACAACTCAATGTTCTACCCAATTCAAACCCTTTAGAAAAATATATGTTAGAAAAAAAATTGTGCCCGAGGTCTCGAGTACGGCCCTCAGGGCACCTTTTTTTTCTTATCTGGACCGACCTTGGCCCTTGGCCGGTAAATATATTTATTTTTTCTTATGGTCAGGAAGCAGGTGCGATGGGGAGAGAAGCCTTAAAAATCGTTTAAAGACTAAGAAAATTATCGCCTGTCCTCACACTGTCTCCTGTTGTTCTCATGCTAATTTGTACTAATTTGCATAAGAAAGGCAGTGAAGTTTTTATCAAAACAAGGTCAACTCCAGCCTCACTTTCATTCAAAGATCAGGTTACTTTGCACACAACTGTAAAATCGTTAAACTCGTTTCCAGGGTCTTCTCTCTTCCTTACTCGAGAAAGTGTCCTAGTTGCGGCTCGTCATGTGCCTGCTAGATTTTAGCAGATTCCATAAAGACAAATAAAGGGAGGGGTATGATAACTTTTGTCTCCGATAAACTCATCCACTGAGTGCGAATTTGACTTTTATACAAAGACACGTAACCGCACTGGAAACGAGGATGTAAAATGGTCTATTTTTAAATAAAAAGCGTGGAGTCTGAGAAAACACCCTCCACATTTTCTGATCTAATACTTACTACTTGAGCAACTGCATTTTAATAATTTAATTTTCCATTAAAATTAAGATGGACTTATTAGCCGCTCAATACACCGTATAAAATTAGATATAATTACATGTGACTAGGTAAAGCCTCTGCTTGTGTTGTAGCTTGCTGCAGAGAAAACTCGACATATAGGTAAAATAAACAACAAACTACTGCATTTTCCTTCGTATTTATTTATTGAAATGTCTCTCGAAAATAGTCGGAAATGGCATTCCCGAGAAATTTCAAACTTTTCAGGTGGAGCATGCCCCCAGACCCCCCTAGTTTGGAGCGTCTTTGATAGAACATTGGCGCGAGCATAAGCTCGCGCACATTGACAAAATTGCGGATTTTCACTGACACCGAGCTTAATCTGTCAAGGAATTTAACTTTTAACGGTGTTATAGCACTTGTAATAGGTACACGGAAAACATATTTTAAGGAAAAAAAGTTGGACAGTAGAAGTTATAGTATTTATATATAAATGAAGTGAAAACTGCATGTGGAGCCAGACACTAAGTGTGAGGTGATGATATTGCCCAATTTGCTTACATTTTTTTGCAAGCTCGAGCAATTTGAAATCACTTCACTGAAAGAATTCGTCCTAGACAAACAAGTAGGCTTAAGTTTTCAGTAATATTCAGTAAATTTTGCTATTTAACAACAATTTTTCCGGTTGATCAAGTTTCAAACGCTTCTCGCGTAATTCCGAAAAAAAAAAACAACATTTAAAATAAAGGGCATGCAGCGCGAAAACAAGCACGGTGACCCCATCTATTTACTGCATTTTTAAAATATCCTGTGCATAAATATCAAGTTTGCCAAGTTTAACAAAAATTTGGATAGGACGTCATTTTCAAGGGAATTACCTTAAAACTGTGTAAGGCCCCAAAACGAACACTGTTGCCCCGGTTAAGAATGCAGATTGAACTCAGCTATTTACAGACATGAAAGAAATATCAGACAGATGGAAAGAGCATTTTACCAACTGCTGAGTCAAGAAGGCAACGTAGACAATGATGCAAATGACCACCTAACTGCTCGAGAGACAATTGTGCATTTGAATGATCCAATTACCATGGAAGAACTAAGGAAAGCTGTAAAAGCTGCTAACATTGGTAAAGCGCCTGGTCTGGATGGCATACCAGCTGAAGTCATAAAACGTGGCGGTGATGGTCTACTACAACAACGGCTTTCCGTAAAGTGCACTAGGTCAAACTGCTTGGGTAGATCCAAGGCTGGACTAACTGCACACCTAAGAACCTGTAACACGCAACACCGGCGCTAATTACTCTCGGCTCAGTCATCATCAAAATCGATATACTGGCGGAGAAGTAGAGCATGAAATTAGCATCGCCGAGGTCATGGGCTCGAATGCAGTTGGAGACACCTGAATTGTCAACATGAGACAATTGCTTCAATTTTCCAGATAATCGCGAGGCTCATTTGTCTCTTTCCGAAGCTATTGTGTTGGAAAGCATTCCCAGAAGCTGATGAGACTAGTGTAACCGCACTTACAGATCTGGGCCCGGTTGTTCGAAAGCCGATTAGCTTAATCCAGGATTAGCGTAAACTTTTGTTTCAAGTTTTTAACTTTTTGGTGAAAGTTTCTTTTGCTTATTTTTGTTTTTCAAGATTGACTTCTTCTGATGTAAAGTTTTGCCAGATATCAGCGTTGAACAGCATTTAGGAGTAGAGAAATTAACTCCTCGGTTAATTTTTAATCTGGGATTAGCGTTAATCGGCTTTTGAACAACCGAGCCCTGGGTAATATCACGCAACCCCAGGGAAGGACCGCTGCCGGAATTAAGAAATTAGTCTGTTTGCAGTACCAGCCTAAGACACTTATTTCCAATGTTAAAGACCAATGCAATCCTCCATCTAATTAAAAAGCAAGGTTCCAGTAGTCAATGTCAACGTCGCGAAGCGAGACTTAAATGTACCCATCTCCGCAGCTACAATATTGCTGAAGATGATGGAAACTCTGGTAATGATGCTGATGACGATCATCATGAGTTATCTGATGTTGATAATGTTGATGATGATCATAATCTACGAGGATGATGATGAAGAGGTGGAGGAGGAAGACGAGGGAGATTCACAGGACACCTTTTATCCTTGTGAAGAGGTTGCGAAAACAACACTGCATTTGGCAGAATTGACTTAGCTGTAAAAAGTAAGCGGTGCAAAATATGCCACAAGACATTTTATGAAAAAAGGCTCCTTTGCATGTTATAGTGGACACGAGATCAGATTTTCTACTGTTATGTTACAGAGTTGTCTGAGTTACACTCCAATAGATAGTTAAAGTAATGTTGGGAAAATATGTCGACACAAATAATTATTACATTTATTATGTGAGCCAGCATTATGTGATTCAAAAATCATATTTACAAGTTCCAGCGATTTTCTATTTATTTTTTTAATTTGCGACAATTTGAAAACGCAGTTAAAGTGTGGTTTTCTGTTTGACAAATTGTCCAAAATTTGCTCCAAGGCCAAGCAACGGTGAAGACTTAAAATGAATTCAATTGGCACCAAACTTAACACAAAATAAAAACAACCATTCTCTTCCATTCCTATCTAGATACTTTTTATGGACATACATGTTGTTTTTTTTTGTTAAAATGGACGGCCAATTCACCACGTGGCCTTGTTGGTAAACATGACCGATTTAAGTATCCGAAATTTGACCTTGAATTTGTTCCACGTTGAGCCTACGTATTGAACCTTGCATCTTTTACAGATGACTAAATAGATGACATTCTTCGACCTACATTTTAATTCTTGTCTTATAGAGTAAAAACGACCTGTGCATCCGCTGTGAAAGATCTTATTCTCTACCAGATAATTCTTACATAGATCGCATTTGTTCCTACATTTAAAACATCCCGCGGGAGTGTTATAATTATTATTGCTGTAAATGGATCTTTTAGGCCCTGCTAAGATCTATTTTATGTTTTTGGGTCTTCTGCAAGAGGGAATAATTGACCCCTTTGGGAAAATCTGGGAACGCAATGGCGATTCAGTATATAAGATACTGGTAAATGAGGGTTATAGTCGACCACAAGAGGAAAGACGATTTTTTTCTCCCTGGGTAGAGCTTTGGCGTTTTCAATTTGCTTACTGACTTCCGATGGATTGTAACCTCTCTCAACGAGATATGATCTAACTCTAGACGAGATCTATGATATGATCTAACTCTCAAAGAGAGATAAAGGTAGATTTTGTCGAGAACGTCCTTAAATCGAGTAGCACTAAAAGCGTGATTTCGTGATTGTCCATAGCCATGAGAATATCGCTTTGAACCTTAAGCAAGGCAGTTTCAGTTGCGTGGAATTTTCGGAAGCCTGACTGGAATTTACGTAAAGGAGCATTGCGTTCGCAATGTGAAAGCAGTTGAGTAAGAACTGCCTTTTCAACAACCTTAGAGATGAAAGGCAGATTGCTAACCGGACAGATTTTTTTATAAGTTAACTCAAGGCCTGATTTCTTGAGTAGTGGTTCACGATCGCGTGCCTACTGGACACCGTTACATATTGAGAGAGACCAAAAGTCTCCAGTAACTCTTTGAATCTTCTTGAATTATTACTATGCATTAAGTCCAAATGGAAATTGAAGTCCCCTGCTATCATCAGCCGTTCAGGACACATAATAACATTTTCAAGGTAGGTGGAAAACTCATCCAAAAATACCGAAGTATAGAAGTGCTGGGAGGGCGATAGAGAGCTATACTTCGGATTCAGCGAGTAGAGGCTTTGAGAATCCAGTCAGAGAATTGAAAATAATCATGTTCTTTTCCAGCCACAAACAAATCAACAAAAGAGTCATGAAACAAAATGCCGGTGCCACCGCCAGGTCGATCTGATTGCCGCGGAAAGCTCTTGAATAGATAACCACGAGAAGAAAGACTTGTGATACAAACCGAATCCAGGTTTGTCAGCCATGTTTCCGTTAGAACGCAGAAACCAATGTTTTTGTCAGCAGCACGGTCAATAATAGTTTCAGCTTTGATAAATCACTTCCATACAAATGGAGTGTTTTGAATGGTTTTCAAAGAGTTTTTTTAGGAAAAAACATACCGCTGACAGTTTTCAAATAAAGTGCAAAAGTGGGATTACGCAGGAATAAGCAAATTACGCGATCGTACGCGATTTCAAGCCAATTTCACGTAATCGCGTTATTGTGTAAGGTAAGAAGCCTTGAACACCTAAGAATAAGAGACCAAAAAGGGACCTCGTTATCATGCCTGGAGGTCCCATAAGCTTTCGAAGCAAGCCACGTGCAATATAATTAAAAAAAACCACACATCTGGCTCTAACCACAATTTTGTTTTCCTTTGAGCCAAATTACACTTTACTGCATTTTCAGTTGTGAATTGCACACTAGGCGCAAATTGTGACTTCTAAAGTACAGGTTTCTAATAAATCCTAGAAAAAGTGGATTCTGAAGACCAAATTGCTGTTTTCAATATTTCATCTACTGAAACTGAGGCATTTCTGGCTGCGGATACTGGGGCAACTCTAGTACTGTGGGGCTTACACAATATATCGATGCCAGAAAATTTAAGAATATCTTTGACACATCTACCAAGTAATTCTCTCCGAATCGCCTGCCAGGCTTAGGGTCAGAAAGATAATTGAAGGGAGGGGAACGATGATTAAATAATTGTCTCCACTGAAGTCATCTACTAAGCCCAGTAGGAATTGGCGCGAGAATGTCTATTTATCTAAAACAAACTAAAAAAAAAAAACATATGTAAGTCCTCTGTGCCTGGGGATATCCGTTCGCGTCGGTTGCAAAATAAATAAATAAAATAAAAATTGAAGTCTTCTTAGAACGTGATCGACATTGGGTTCTTCCTTCCCAAGATAGAACTGAACTTTACTGTTGATAAAATTAAGTCGGTGACCCACCATCAGTGCGGATTTGATTTGTATACGAAGACAAGTGACCAGCCGCAACCAAGGGACTTTCTCGACCGAGGAAAAGAGAGGACCCTGGGATCGAGAATGTAGAATAGTCTATTTGTAAATTAATTGCCAGAGAGTCTGAGAAAACACCCTCCGCATTTTCCGATTTCATACTTACTACTTCAACAACTGCATTTTCCTAATTTAATTTGGCATTAAAATTAAGATAGACTTATTAGACGCTCAATACACCATATAAAATTGGATATAATTATATGTGACTAGGTAAAATAAGATAAAAGAAAAATCGCCTAATCTGCCGCGCAATTTGCTGTCAGTGCTCCCCGATTTCCCCATTGTTTTCTCGTGAAACATCAGAAGCCATGGGTGTAGGCACTATTTATTGCCCGAGCTTTGCTGAACATGGCTTTAATGAACTGCGGCTAGTGAATTTATCTCCTGTAACCAATTTAAACTCCCTTTTCTCTGGTCCGTGAAGACCGAAAGCGGGATGCTCACGGCGGTGTCTGCGCTTTCATTAAGGAGGGCAAGTGCAAGTACCAACAACTGAGCGAATTGACCTGTTGCGATGATCATGAAAGTTTATGGCTTTGTTTAAGTCCAAACCGTCCCCCTCGAGGCTTGTCCTGCATGGTTGCTGCCTGCATGGTTGCTCCCGCATAGTTGCTACCATCCACCAAAGGCAGACGATATATCAATTTTCGATCATATGTTTCAATCGCTTGCCCTGATTGAGTCTAAATATCCAAACTGTGTTTTTTTAAATATCTAGCGATTTGAATCGATTGGACCTTAAACACGAAGACGTACTATAAAAGGCGTGGTGCCTTAGGCACAAGCAAATGATGATATATCAAGCAACCTTGGACGCAACAGAGCTCTGTGATAAATTGTGCAATAAAAAAGCCCGTTATGTATATGCCCCCGTAATATGTCATAAAATATTATCTGTCGTTCTTTTATAAACTGGAGTCCCTTATTCTTGCGCTAGAAATATCTTTTAGGGCTCCGTCTCTGTGTTGCTGTTTGTTGATCACCATCTAGGATAATTACTCAGTTGCTTCAATGAATTCGAACAAAGGCAGAGCGTGAAGCCATCCCTTTTATAGTACGTCTTCGTGTTTAACAGTTTGTTGACACATTTTCACCTGAAACAAATCGTTAAGGTGCCTCCTCACAAATATGCTACGTTAGACCTTGTGCTAACGAACATGCATGAATTTTACACTTTACTAACGGGCCTTCCCACCGTTTGGTCTCTCAGACCACAGCACTGTGATAGCTTCTCCGACGTCTTAGAAAGTTAACACCAACACCAAGAGAGTAGTTACTAAGCGCGATCAACGGCCAAGTTGTAAGGTAGCGATGGAGAGATATCTAAAAAGTATTGATTGCCCATTGTTGTTCACCTCGCTTGGAAGTTGGGAGGATAAGTGGGCCGTATTTCAGCAAGCTATCCTCACCGAAATTGATATTTTAATGTCTGCAAAGAAAGTGCGCGTGTGCTCAGCCGACGCGCCATGGATGACCCCGAGACTTAAGAACTTGATCCGGAAAATTTCAAAATGCCTTTACCAGCTACGGTACGAATTCTACTGTGTTCAAGCATTACAAAAATTTAGTAAACCGAGAGAGGAAAACTTGTGGAGAGAGGTATTATGAGTCCAGGATACAATATCTAAATGATGAACATCCTAAAAGATGGTGGGACGAAATGAAGCCTCTGAGTGGAGCATATTGAAGACCAAGAATGGCGATTTGTGTAGTCAAATTAATGTGGATCACTTTTCAGACCCTTCCCAAGTGGAGCAGGCTAACTTCGTCAATTGAACCTTCCTCAAACCGCTAATGGAATATAAGTTGCCACTTCTGCTTAAAAGTCTCTCTATAGAGAATATTCCAGAGATCCTATGTGTTTTTCTGAAGAAACCGCGTTTGAAGGACGCTACTAAAAGCCAACCCCACTAAAGCTGCCGGACCGGACATGATCCCTAACTGGCTAATCAAGGAATACGGCAATAGCTTGGCCTTTCCGATTACGGAGATTCTAAATGCTTCCTATAGCCAACAGCGCCTCCCATCTGTTAGGAAAATGCCGATGTCTCACCCGTGCCGAAAAAGAAACCAATTCTGGATCTGAAGAAACATTTAAGACCTATTTCTCAAACGCCTTGTATCTCTTAAGTGGCAGAAGACTTCGTTGTAGACGACTTTCTCAAGCCTGCTGTATTAAACGTTATTGATAGTAGCCAGTATGGGGCAGTCCTGAAATCGTCAAGTACTTTGACTTTGATAAGCATATTGCATACATGGTTCCTGGAGACTGACAGAAATGGATCGACTGTAACAACTCTACTTTTCGATTATCGGAAGGCGTTCGATGTAATAGATCATTCTATATTAGTCAACAAGTTACGTAATTTAGCCGTACCACGTAGTATAACTAACTGGATCACTGATTTTCTGTCTAATCCATTAAAAAGAACCAAACTAGAAAAAGGTTTTTATTCCAAGTGGGGCCCAATCCTCTCCGGGGTACCACAGGGTACCAAATTGGGCCATGGCTTTTTGAATTGATGATAAACGATTTAGATGTAAAAACTCCACATTTATGGAAATTTGTTGATGACACAACAGTATCCGAAGTCGTTCCGAAAGGGAATACCAGTAAGGCACAGAGTATAGTTAATCAGGTTATTGAGTGGTCCCATGTGAACAGAGTGCAACTCAACCCTGATAAATGTAAGGAGCTCCGAATTTCTCTTGCCCGGAACCCAGTTGAACTGGATGCGGTTGTTATCGATAGAAAAGAAGTAGAAGTAGTAAGTAACGCCAAGTTATTGGGACTTACCATAAGTGCCAACCTAACTTGGAATGTGAACATTGAAGAAGTAGTTAAGAAAGGTAGTAAGCGATTATATTTCCTAGTACAGCTCAAACGCGCGAAATCACAGCCAACAGATCTAATTCTTTTCTAAAATACGTGCGTAAGGTCCGTAATTGATTATGCCGTTCAGGTATTTTATAACGCCATGCTGCAATATCTCAGAAACGAGAGGGTTCGCATTGAGAAAAAGGCGATCTCAATCATTATTCCCGGCAAGAGCTACAATAACACATGCGCGATTCTTGGTGTAACACCAATGGTGGATAATTTTGATTCGTTATGTGATAAGCTTTTCCATATGATCGCAATCCGATAAAGATCATAGGCTGGGCAGGTTACTTTCACCATTACTGTAAGAATTCACAGTAAAAATTGAAGAAACCATAGTCGTTACAGTATTCCTCATATCTGCACCAATAAGCCGAATGAAAGAACTGTTTTATACTTGCCATGGCCCGCCAAGAAAATGGAATTTTATGGGTAAATTTTTATTGGTGGAACTTGTAACAATCATTGTAGGTTGTTTTGCAAGAAATGTAATTAAGGTTTTATTATAATGGTTATTGTTTACTACTTCTCTTTTAGAACAGTTAGCATCTACATTATACTTTGATTATTATTGTAATTTTTATAGATTTTGGTCTGTAAACAATTGCGTAATTCAGCCTATGGGCTGCAATGTGATATTAAGAAACACCTACCTTAATTTACTTTGCTTTACTTTTATAGATTTCGTTGGTGATTTAATAAAGAGCCACATAAGTGGCCAAATAACTCCAAAAATTTTTTTGGTTGTCTTTTTTTCCGAATTTCGATATCTAAGCAAAACTAGTGAGATCACTGGCAAAGTGCACAGCTTGTACTATTTATCCACTGGGGAGAAATATCGACCTACATAAAATCATAACTCAAGCATACCGGCTAATTAATAATAACAACCACTTTATTTAATTGTCAATGGATTTAGCACAAGCGCACCAATTGGGCACAACAACCTCCTTGCTTTTCTTATGTTAATGATGTTGTTCTCATGCTAATTTGTACTAATTTGCATAAGAAAAGCAGTGAAGTTTTTATCAAAACAAGGTCAACTCTAGCCTCACTTTCATTCAAAGGTCAGGTTACTTTGCACACAACTGTAAAATGGTCAAACTCGTTTCCAGAGTCCTCTCTCTTCCTCACTCGAGAAAGTATCCTGGTTGCGGCTCGTCAGGTGTCTGATATATTTTAGCAGATTCCAGAAAGATAATTAAAGGGAGGGGCATGATAATTTTTGTCTCCGTTAAACTCATCTACTGAATGCGAATTTGATTTTTATACAAAGACACGTAACCAGGGAACTTCCTCGAGAGAAGAAGAGAGAGGATAATGGAAACGAAGAAGTAAAATTGTCTATTAATTAATGAAATGCCTGGAGTCTGAGAAAACAGCCTCCACATTTTCCGATCTAATACTTACTACTTGAGCAACTTCATTTTAATAATTTAATTTTGCATGAAAATTAAGATGGACTTATAAGGCGCTCAATACACCGTATAAAATTAGATGTAATTACATGTGACTAGGTAAAAAAGGATCAAAGAAAAATCACGTCATTTCCCGTGCGATTTGCTATCAATTTTTTTCGTGAAACATTAGAAGCCCTGGTAGTAGGCACTATTTTGGCCCCACCTTTGCTTAACATACATTTAATCACTGCGGTTTTTATAAATTTCGTTGATGATATAATGAATAGCAACACGGGTGGTCAAATAGATTAGTTGTCAGTTTTTTTCCGGATCTCGAAGTCTCAGCAAACTAGTGAGATCACTCGGGAAGTGCACAGCTTTCATTATTTATCAAGACCGGGGAGAAATACCGACATAAATAAAACCATTACTGGAACGTACCGGCTAATCAAGAATTCCTTCGATATCTTTCCATTTCCAATACTTGAAAAGTGACGACTGAATGATGGTGTCAGTAGCGATCAACTTGTTTATTATTGATGTTATAATAAAATTAAGTGTCCTTCTTCATTACAAAAATAGGGATGCCATGCAAGGTCACATAAGAGGTTCAGGGGCACCCAACGAATCTGTTCCTCACATTATCTGTTCCCCAGAGGAATGTTGCTGGCTGGCAAAAACACAGGTGTTTCGATGAGCTGGCTGGGAAATTTTGTTATTGATAGACGTTTTGCCTGGGAATTATTGACTTTTTCTAGCATTTCAACCCGAGCTGGCTGTAGAAACTCTGAGGACTGAGGACGACTAAAAAAAAAAAAAAAAAAAAAGAACCCCTTCCCTCTCCCAGAGAGTAGTCACAAACATACGACGGCTGGTCAGAGTGATTGCGCTTGCGGAAAAAAACCTGTTTTGTCCCGGTTTTGTCGCTTTTGTTCGGTCGTTTTGGATCGAGGGATTTGAAAGCGCGCGGAATTACTGGCTGGACAATAAATTTGATCAGCTGGCTGGGAAACCAACCAATTTTATCTAGCTGGCTGAGAAATTTCTTGTGTTTTTTGCTGGGAAAAAGGAACAGATAATGTTTTCCCAGCAACACTGAAAAACACCTGAAAATGCCTTAATAACATTTTTTTTCATTAACTGGGGTATAATAATACATTTTACGACAAATTGGTCGTTGGGTGCCCCTGGAGGTTACGTTGTACCAAAATAAAAAATAAAAAATAATAATAAAAAAAATGTAGTGGAATGACATTTAGTTAAAGGCAAAAGTCCAAATACAAATTCAATGAAGAGATTTAATTTAACCAGCTATCAGCGAATTATCAAGTGACTCATACAAATCTCTATACATTGACCAGGTGCACCTCTTTGTATCTTTGTGACAGTTTATTTGGAGCAATAAACTTACAGATCGTGAAGGCATGTCAGTCATGAGAACATCTTTTCAGGGAGTTGAGTTATTTTATTGTTATGAAGATGTATTATATGACTCGCTCCGTGAGCAGGCAAGATGAATCAAATCCTATGACGGATTGGCGGGCAAGATGGAGCTATCGTGCCAGCTCGGGATTTCTCGCTTGGTCCCGCAAGAACAAAGATCATTTTTGGTGTTTTATCCCATTTAATCGTTTACTGACCAAGCTTGTCCAGTCAAGATGGCTGGATATTGGCCTCGTTCTCGGTCTATGAACACGCAAAAAGGAACTTGGCTGATACCCAGCCATCTTGACCTCACGCTTTAGTTGGTCAATCACATGAAAGCATGGAACGTAATGTATAAGAAACCTGCAAAACTAAGTAAAAGTAGGTGGAACCTCAAATCAAAAAGAAAATACAGGACAGTTTGCTAGTTTTGAAGACAACAATAGGAAAAATAATAATGACGATAATGATGATGATAATAATAGTAATAATAATAATAATAATAATAATAATAATAACAATAATAATAATGATAATTATAATGATGATGATGATAATGATAATGATAATAATATGAAATCAAAAATACTCCAAATATGGTGAACTTTTCTCACAGAAAAATGACGTTTTTTCATAACCAAATGCAGTTTATAGAAATAAAGTTCTTCTCCAGCATTGATTAAGAAAATTTCCCCGAACGTTTCATTAAAAAAAAAAAACAAACAAACAAACAAACAAAAAAACTCGAAGTGTAAAGAGTTCTCACGTAGTATTCGGAATCAGCTGACATTCTCCATAATCTGAGAGGTCTAAAATTCGGAAAAGTACTGTTTAAGAAGTATAAAATCATTACTCGAACCTATAAATTACGAATTCATTCTTCAAAGAGTCAGCAATTACATTTGAGACTTCATTTAAACAGATGTGAGTCACTTATAAAGTAATTCCAACAAACCCTGTTGAGTGACCAGGAGCATAGCTATATAATTTAGTCACAGTTTATGTGGAGCAATAAACTTACAGATATTGTAGACCTGCAAGTCCTGAGAACATCGTTTCTGAGAGTTGAGTTATTTTATTGCCAGAGAGATCTCTAGAAATAAAAGTAAAGAAAACGTCTTCAAACCTAAGTTAACGTAGAACTAATTCAGAAATTCGAATTAAACGAGAACAGTGATATTTATTCCGATTTAGGTTTTATAATATATTTTCAGGCTTCTCTACGCAATTGCAAAAATTGCTTTCATAACTGCGAAGATCATAGCTTCACTTGATTTCATTTCCGCAGTTTATATATGATTCATTTCATATATCATCTCATCATAGATAGAAATATGGTATTAATTACAGAGAATATAGATTGCTCTTCCTGACAACAAGGTTTTGGGTGTTGGGTGCCAGTGTTTTAGGGGGGTGCAGTTAAAGCAGATGTCAGCTTTTAACTTTTGACCACAATCATCCAACATGAAATGTTTGACTGATTTTATATGTTGCTCAGTACAACAATCTTTAATTTCCGGTTTCTTTTATTTGCAAGAAAGTCTTTACCAAATCACTTGTATTTAAGCAAGAGAAAATGACTTTACTATTTTTGTGGAAAAAATATCTTAGTGGGTCAAATATCATCACGGACGTAACGTTGAGTTTAGACAATCGTAAAGGGTCTGCCTAATGTGCGAGCCATGCCAATTTCGCATTTAAGTCTAAGCACCCATTTCAAATAGCACTGATAAACAGTTATTAAGTCTAAGCACCCATTTTAAAACGGTAAGCTTTCAATAACTGTGTGACTCGCAGTCATGACTCGCATGGCTCGCTTCTTGGCTCGCATGCCTCGCAGCCATGGGCTCGTATGGCTCGCCCCTTGGCTCGCATGGCTCGCTGGCTCGCACATTGGTAAAACTCAATCGTAAATCAAGACTTAAAATTTCATGCAACAACTTGGTGCAAAGAAAATCAGTTCTGTAGTTAGCTGGCTACAACTAAGATGCACTTACACAAAAGTCATTTTCAATAACCTTGAAAAGTTTTCTTCCAGGTCAAACAACTAAGAGCGAATGTCTCTCAGGCTTGAGCAAAATTGGAAATGGTCAAAGAAAACCTTCCTTCATATTTCGTGTGTAGTTAGTCCTTGGGATGAAACTACTCACAGTTGCATTTGTTTGATTTCTAGCAAAAACCTGAGCTAAGAATCAGGAGGGGGAGGGAAGGTTAGGCCTCAAAAAGCATTTTTGGGGACATTTTGCACCTTAAAGATTGGAGTTTTGTTAGCAAAATATTTCAAAGAGCAGGTCAACAGATAAAAACCTACTTTTATCATAGGAAACTTTTACCCTTCCTCTCAAGAAATATGGTATCACTTTTTTTCACCTTCAATGCCCCATACCCCTGGGGACCCCTAATCCTTAGCCTTATCATTTACAAGGGGTTTCAAGAGACGTTTTTTCAAAAAGCTAAAAATAAATCATGTTCTAACAAACTTTTCTCTTCCTGGCGTTCGGATTTTGATCAAAATTAAAAGTGGATGTGAATATTTTACTCTTTGCGAGTCGTTTGATGCTAAAAACTCCGCGGCCACTCCATACGTTTTTGCAGGCCAATATATTTCAAATGTTTACCAAGACAAAATTTTGATTTTTCGTACTTTTTAGTCGCGATTGTCTTTCTTTCAAGTAATATTAATTCGGCGATTTCACCCAAGAACGTTAGAACGTTAGAACATCTCTTTTGGCAATTCAGTTCGTACCGGTTGCCTTGTCGTGTTGTAGAGAATGCTTAGTAAGGCACTCTAAAACTTTGGGATGCTTAACTATGAAATGAGTAGCTATAAAATTGCTCGCAAGCTAATTTACATGCAGTACAAAAGCTGCGAAGTTCAATGATTTTATGCTCACCAAGGATTTTAATATTCTGTTTACATTTGCGTGCGTTTCCGCTGACCGGTTCTTATTGCTCGCAGCGCAAGGAGTGCCTGGGGAAAACTTAAATTTTCTTCCGGCTTGCTCTTAAGGCGGGAGTACACATGAAAGTCTCTTAAATCGATTTAATGGAAATATCTCGTTCGCGTTTCAAGCAATACAAAAACCCAATGCTCTAAACACAAATCAATGTTTTGGGGTGTTTTGCAAATTTTTATATTTCGGAGGGGATAGTTTTTCTCAAAATAGTAGTAAAATTTGGAGAAATAAGAAATACATAATTTTGGAGCGAAGGGAAATTTTTGCCAGCTTTTTCTTCCATGTAAGTCTTTATTATTCCCATTTTTAAGAACGAATAATTTTCATGGTCAACTATTTATTAATCCCTCCTACGTGATTTAGTTTTTCGTACATGTACTATCTGACTGTTTCTGAGATTAAATTTTTAATTTCACACAGAGTTATTATTTTGGGGTTGAGAGTTTGCTTTGTGAACATCTCTCCCTCATTTTACAGACTAACCATAACTTTTGTCTATGATTTTCCCTCAACTCAACATCCACACACACACTATTCCCCATAACTACCTACTGATTAATGAATGTTTTAATTAGTAGAGAGAAACCCCTTCTTGTAAGGCGGATTCTTCTAAAAACACCAACTAAGACAGCCACAAAGGTTACTAGGTTATCTGCTGCATCATATATTCATATTAACCAAAAAGCCTAATAGGTCAACCACGACATGTCACAATAGGAAGCTTACGCAAGGACGACGAAGATGCCAATGAGAACGGTTAATATTTGAGGTAATTCCTTTGAAATTGTTCTACTATCAAACTTTTTTTGTAACTTGACATAGTTAACATTCATGATATGAACATTTAAAAAATGCAATAAAAAAATGGGGTCACCGTGCTTGTTTACGCGTCAGCAGGCTCTTCAAATGGGGTATTTTACTGGTTGCGCGTTAAAAATTCGAATCACCTTCATACAGAATTAAGTCCTGGTTACTTGAAAGACACAAAATTTTTTCTTCACAGTAAAGCTTTTTTTATTTGCATAAGCAGTATTGTTTCATTTATACCGTTTTTGATTGTCTGGTTGTGTTAGGGTTAGTTGGTTGCTTGAAGTCCTCGCCTTGGCCAAAATACTCCCAGTACGGAACTATTTTGCAGAAAAAATCATGTTCTACCATCAAATTTTTTTTTTCTTCAAATATGTTTTTTAATAGAATGTTCTTAGCAAATATCTGAAAAAAAAAATCGGGGGTTACCGTGCTTTGTTTCCTCACAAACTGCCGTGAAAGGTGGTCATGGATTCGGAGATCACAAATGAGGTGGAGAATTGGCGCGGTGGGGACTGGGACGAGACCCAAAATGGCGCTCATCGTGTTCGAAGCGTGCACTCGAGATCAAGCTTGTTTTCGGTTGTTTTTATGCGTTTGATATTGCCAACACAGAAATTTATACTTGGAAAGAGTGCAAAAAGAACAAAGAATGAGGTAAGTCAATATTTGATGAGATTTTAAAGTTATGAACCTTTAGTGTGGATTATTTTGTAGCGCTGGCCTTCTGTTAATTCCATTGAGCTAGGGTTCGATTTTTTTCGCTTTTGCGCAATAAATGCTTGACAAAGAAACTTGAAGAAAAGACTGTTGATTCCTATTCTTTATATGTGTTGTCTTGTTTTTATAAACAGCAATTTGTGAATTCTTCACCTATCACTCGGACGGGAGTGATGTGTATATTACACTGTACTTTACAATTTGCTTTGTATACTTCAGAACCACACTTCATTGTCTCACTGGTCCTCATTCTGACTACTACATTTTCCCGTGAAAGAATGATTTTCAAACTATTTACATTTTGTTTGACTTTCTTTCTTCAGCATGTCTCTAAATTAAGTTAATCCTCTTAGTTATTGGTTCCACAGAATCCAATTTAATATAATATTAATATAGACTTGATGATAAAAATTACGGGCAGAAACATACTTATTAAAGACAACGTTTCGGTGTCCTCATGACACCATCATCAGGTCAAATATGATATTTTACAGATAACTCGAATATTAATGTTCAAGATTACGTTCTAAGTCCCTAGAGGCTAGGTGAAAAGTTTTGCCTTTATCGAGTCACTTTGGATATTCAGACACGGTTTGTGCTCGCGAATAAGGAACATTTCATACACAAGACAACCAAATTTGCATGAGCATTTCTTAAGAATGCGAAACATGTCAGATGTTATTGTTCTTGATTGATGTTGACTTTGGCTGTGATTGAATATCGAACCAGATCTTTTATGCTCATCGATCCGTTGGTAAAGATGTCGACGCGTGTAACCAACATAGCTGGCATCACACCAGCCACATTCAAATTTGTAAACTACTGATTGTTCGTTGATCAACGCGGGCTTGATTTCTTTATGTTTGAGATCTTCTCCAAGTTTTCGAGAAATAAAGACTGGGCATAAGTCGATGTTTAACAGCTTACCAAGATTTTTCAACTGCTTGCGCACAGAGTCAGCAGATTTTTGTTCCTTGAACGGTAGAACAATTCGTACTGATTGCGGGTCAGGTGTAGATTTGCGTGGAGGTGCTGGTGTTTGTTTGGATGTGATGAAATTGGAGATCATAGAGTGAACAAGATGTTCAGGATATGCCAACTGTAGGAATAAGGTCTTGAGGCGGCTACACTCTTCATGAAATAATGACCAGTTAGATGATAGCTTGAAAGCTCGGTCTAGCATGGTAATAATTAAGGATTTCTTATAACGATTATCAACGTGACTATTATAATGTAACAATAGACCCGTATTGGTCGGTTTCACGTATACACTAGTCGTAATATTCTGACCGTCTTTTCTTAGGACCATGCCTAAGAAAGGGAGAGTGTTCTCAGTTGGTAGTTCCATAGTAAAGCTAATCGATGGGTGGAGATCATTCAAAGCATGCAGAAAAGAATAGGCAGAAACTTCATCCTTCATGGTAGTTAAAGTATCATCAACATAGCGCCTGTAGTATGATGGTAATTTGTTCTGGAGCTTAAGTTGTTCTTCAAGACTACACATGAAGGTGTTAGCCATGAGAGGACCGAGAGGAGAACCCATAGCCACACCCTCCGACTGCTCGTAAAGTTCGCCGTTGAATTGAAACAACTGATCTTTTGTTGCGATGTTTAAAAGCTCAATCAGGTCGGATTTTGTGATGTTGAGGTTATATGTGGCATTAAACCAATTGTTGGTAAAAGCCTTTTCCGCTAGAAGACTGATAGTTTCATCAAGAGGCACGTTAGTGAAGAGGGACGTTACGTCATGCGATACGATAATGTCATTGTCGTTAAATGAAGTATTGCGAACTTCTTCTGCGAATTTGAATGTATCCGTGATTGTATGTTCATTGATGGATAGCGGTTTCAGTTTTCCTTCGAGCCACTTTGCTAGGTCGTAATTATAGGTCTTGGTGGCTGACAGAATGGGTCTCATCGATAACGTCGGTTTATGTGTTTTCGGTAAACCATATAGATGAGCAAGCCTAGAACCAGTTGGACAAAGTGTGTCAGCTACAGGTTTAGGTAGAATCTTTCGAATTACATTACCAACGAGTTTCTCTTTCTCCAAGAGAGGATGGTAGTGCTTGGGAGGACGTCCCCTTGTCCTGGGTCTTTCCGTGTCACGTTTTCTAAACTTAGACATATCATTAATTGAAGCTTCGGCTAGCAATTTCAAGTACTCCGATTTATCCATCACTACTACACCAGTCCCCTTGTCTGGCTTTGTTACAATTATATCATCGCGCTGTTTCAGGCGTTTGATTGCTCTCTGTAGAGTCTTAGGCGGTCTTGGGCCTTTACTCTTGACGTAGTTTAATGCAATAGATCGTAGAGTGCTGGCAGCCAGTTCTTTTTGGTCATCAGAGAGTTTAGGTTCCAGCATCCAGTAAGCTTTTTCAAAGCTAACCTTGATCTCGAGAGGTAGAACGTCTCGCGGAAACGCAAAATTCAAACCACGACATAGTACAAGCTTCTCAAAGAACGATAATTTGTAAGAAGAGATGTTTTTCACGTGTTTATCAACATCAACGGTTTTATGCATCAATCTAGATAGTTTCTTAACATGGCCGAACATAACATCTTTGTAATGTTTCTCACGTAGCTTGGTTAATATGTGAAGAGTACTCAAGTAGCGTATAGTACTATAGGAATGACGAACATCACTATAGATCTTGTTTATCTCCTCTTTCAGTCTTGTGTTTTGTTGACATTTCGAGCGTATTTCTTCAGCAATGACGTTTTGACTGAAATCTTTGGAGGACTGTTTCCATTTTCCTTTTGCTTGGTGACTAACTTCAGCAAATGTTGGAGTAAGGTTGAAGCTTTGACAGAGACGAGGAAATTCAATCGAACATTGACAATTTATCTGTTTCTTGCTAATATGTTCAAGACGCCTAAACAAACTTAGCTGATTGTCCCGTTTAAGAATTCCTATCAAACATGATAATGTAATGGATTTGATGATAAAAATTACGGGCAGAAACATACTTATTAAAGACAACGTTTCGGTGTCCTCATGACACCATCATCAGGTCAAATATGATATTTTACAGATAACTCGAATATTAATGTTCAAGATTACGTTCAAAGTCCCTAGAGGCTAGGTGAAAAGTTTTGCCTTTATCGAGTCACTTTGGATATTCAGACACGGTTTGTGCTCGCGAATAAGGAACATTTCATACACAAGACAATCAAATTTGCATGAGCATTTCTTAAGAATGCGAAACATGTCAGATGTTATTGAAATTTGAATGTGGCTGGTGTGATGCCAGCTATGTTGGTTACACGCGTCGACATCTTTACCAACGGATCGATGAGCATAAAAGATCTGGTTCGCTATTCAATCACAGCCAAAGTCAACATCAATCAAGAACAATAACATCTGACATGTTTCGCATTCTTAAGAAATGCTCATGCAAATTTGATTGTCTTGTGTATGAAATGTTCCTTATTCGCGAGCACAAACCGTGTCTGAATATCCAAAGTGACTCGATAAAGGCAAAACTTTTCACCTAGCCTCTAGGGACTTTGAACGTAATCTTGAACATTAATATTCGAGTTATCTGTAAAATATCATATTTGACCTGATGATGGTGTCATGAGGACACCGAAACGTTGTCTTTAATAAGTATGTTTCTGCCCGTAATTTTTATCATCAAATCCATTACATTATCATGTTTGATATTAATATAGACCCTTTCGGAATTACTGTATGCATTCTTGTTTGCAACCAAACCAACACCAACAGAGTCAATATTAGTTTTACAGAACATTAAATTGCACAAATTGCAATCTTCATTTGCATTATCTATGAAGTATTGACATATTTGCACCAGCACACGCTTGTTTGAGGAAACTCTGGGTTTGTTGTCAAACCTCTCCATCAGAACTTGCTTCACCCCTTCTTCCTTGCCTCTTTGGTACACCAGTTGAAGGTGATGGAGACCCAAACCTGAGCTTGCACACTTAATGGCCATTGAGACTGACATGTACTTCTCTCTGACTAATGGTTGCAGGGTATTAACCAGAAATTTCTTTGCTTTTAGGAGCTTTTGATAGGATGCCACCCATGAAACTTTGAAGCTGTGCTTTTGTAGCAGTCTGATATTTAGAAACTTGTTCACCAGGTGGTAGAGTGTTTGCACATCTGCAAGGGCATTGTGAGCTTCATGGGATTTACAAAGAAGATCTTGTACATCAAGGTTTTCCTGGCTGTGGGATTTCCTTTCAGGAAGCAAGTCCCTACAGTTTGAGCTAAGTCATCCATGACTCCATTTTTCTCTGCTGCTTGCACCAAGAACCTGGCATCAAAGGATTTACAATTGTGTGCCACTAAATTGCAAGACATTCTTTATTTGAGCCACTCGATGAAGTTCTTTAGGGCTACATCAATTATTGCAATGGCATCAGTGATCGGCTTCCCATCATAAAACAGGATTCCTCTTTGGAAGGTGAGTTTGTTAACAGCAGATGCTTCTGGTGATATTACATGACAAGGCTTAACACAAATAGATAACTCATCTTTACCATCTGTTGCAGCAATTTGTAGGATTTCAGCATCATTACCTGATGTCAACAAAGATAAACCAGTGTTAAGATTTTGTAATCTTTACAAAAATATCAGAGGCATTTAGGAAAATGTAACAAAAAATGCTTAGTGTATCTATGCAGGGTATATCTGTAATAAAACAATAGAAGGAGCGATTACTGAATACCTGCCCTGTTAATTTGCATCTCACCTATTTTCTTTAAGAACAAGGCATGATAAAACAAAGGAATCTATGTGATGCAAATTAGCAGGGTGGGTATTCAGCAATCCAGCAAAATAGAAAAACAATTCCATGATTAAATATAATTATTTTCTAATGTGAAATTCAGAAATACCCCGTTGAGATAAGCCAGGTTATATTCACTTTTTAATTTTTTGCTGCACTGCACCCTGCAAAACTAATTGCCCCTTCCAGATGTTTCCAAATCAAATATGATTTGATGGTAGTCTTTGGACAATGATACTGTCTCAATCTTTGAGGCTGCAGGTGGTGCTGGAATTACCTGAGCGGCATGGTCTCCATCGAAACCCATTCCAGAACTATACTATTGTCCCTCTCTGTTCTCAAGCTGTTTTGTCTTTTTCATACAATTCTCTTTCTTCTCAATTCTTCCTGTCTTGTACTCTCTTGTTTTCTGTTTCTCTTTCAAACTTAGAATTCTCTTGTCCATTTTCTTTCCAAACTTTAAAGAATTGGAACCTGGAGATAGTTGTGTCTTTGTAAAAGCCTAAAAGAAATTCACCTGTTTTAGCAAAAACAATATTCTAAATTATAATGTTGTGAATTTTTTGTTTGTTTTCTTGTGACGTACCGGTTTGATTTGCAATAGGTACTAGTGAAATAACACTGAACACATTGGATAGTGTGTAATGTTTAATGCATCTCACAACTTGGGAAGTGTACAAAATTAATATGCTCGTAATATTATATCTGCTCACCTGAGAAACATAAGAATGGCCTAAGTTCTTTTGGCCAACAGCGCATGCAACACGGAAGTCATTGCTTTCACTAGATCCGTAGTGTCTGATCTTTGGAGCTTTGCTTCCAATGGTGTTGTTGAGTGCTTCATTAGCTTGGCTTGACGCAAGGGGAGCTACATGTAGTTTCTTGGCATTTGAAGCATACGCCTAAATTGAAGAAGCAAATGGTGGTTATTCACTAAAACCTTGTATCCCATGAATCTTGTGACACTAAGAAAGAGGTAGATAGTCCTTTACACTTAGAGCTTTTTCCGTAGCAGTTATTATTTGGAATACATTCAGAAGCAGTAACACTATTTTTTTAGAGGTTTCAGTTCCTCTACCAGAATGGTTAGAATTGGGAATTTGGGAGGAGTAAGCTGTACCACCATACATCATATTCACTGTACTTACTTCTATGGTCTTTTCCAGGGACCGCCTCAAGCTTTTGTCAGTAAGATCCTTGCCATGGGGAAGACCTCTGCGTTTGTAGGATGCAGGATTTTTTAAGTAGCCACACCAGTTGGCACAGGAAGAATGGTCACTATAAGCATGGGGCACGATAGACTTCAGACCGTTTTGCACACCTTTTTGGTTATCCTTATTTTGCTTTAGTGCATAACCGAAGCATCTCTGGAAATACCGTATCACCATATCTGTCAGGCTTTTGTTTTGGGTCCTGATGCTGTATAGTGAGCTACCAAAGGATCTTTTAGCATGGAATACGTCTGACCATTTTTCAACCTCATGCTCAACATTTTGCCTCACTTTGCTTATGGTTGATGAATCATCATCCCCAACAAGAACAGACACAACTGCATTTTTTGCTCCACAACTGTTAAGTAGAATAAAACGTAACATTTTGTGCCGTAAAAAGTGAGGGCATTCAAACTACACCAAGGCATTATTTTAAAGTATTTTGTCTTCTGGATTTTCAACATAAGTTCATATTCAAGAATAAAAGTGCATTTTTATGTGTACTTTCTTGTTGAATTCTCAATCATTATTAGTAAGGGTGTAAGGTACTGTCAGACTTTCCACTGTTCATGGTTCAAGTGTCATTACATGTACTATAACACTGATATCATAAGAACAGATTCCACAAGTCTCCCTTTGGAGCAATAAAACTGTGAATTTAACATTATTATTATTATTATTATTATTATTATTATTATTATTATTATTTGCTATTGTTACATACCTGGTTAGTTATTACCTTTTGACTAGATCAATAAAAACATCAGCTTCCATAGCTTTTGACGAGCCATCCCAGTTGAACCTGCAGTCATGTATGCGAGGCTTTTTTTACTGTCTGCTGGCAGCTTTACATGTTGCACACCTTTACAAAAGACATTATGAA